>NC_142932.1:40689484-40701984 GCF_046866305.1 Octopus bimaculoides | reverse complement strand
TTAATAATATTTCTATAACCCAAGAGAATTATGGGATTAAAAAAACATGCATTTCATTAGAATTATCGGTCTCAGGATTTAGCCTTAGTTCAACTACAAGCTCTAAATAGTTTTGTTCTGGCAGAATACAGGAGTATAACAACATAAAACCAAAGATGGTCTTAGGCACGTGAATTTCAACAAGATTAAAATAATGAGTGGCTGTTTTATCTTCTAAATCTTTCATTTCATAAAAACAAAATTCAAAACCTAGAATGGTCATAGCTATGAATTCTAATTTAATGCATTGATTTTTATCAGCATTTTTCAGGTTTTAGGTATTCTTTTACAACTAAAAGTTAATAAAACAACCCAAGATCTCACATAAATATATGCACACGCATGTGCACACACATACACACATGCACATGCATAGAGCTCCCACTATAAGCCATTGGAGCATTTCATTGAACTTGTCACTTGGTTGTTGGTTGGCTGATCTGTGATGGTGACTGGTTGAGTTGATGAATGAAAATAGGTTTCTTGGTCTGCATGGAGAAGTAACTGAACAACACCTGAGACCATTTAACAGAAGATTTTATTATCACACATAAAGATAAACTGCATTGACCTTTTACAAGTAAAACCACAATAATTACAGACTGGGGAAGAGATACTGCTTGGAGTTTATGGCAAGCTGTTGACATGGCAGCATGTAGATTATCCAATATTGCTGGAAACTATTGAACTATATTTGTGGAGATGGAGGTTCTTGGTGAACTGTTTGAGTCGTGTGCATGGGTTGCCTGGTGTAGTAATGAATGGAAGCATATCTCACTTGGCTGCCTCAACATTCTGCAAGTAATTACTGCCAAAAGAAGTATTTTATAGGGTGCAAGAGGAAGATTCTAGAAGCTGGATTGGTGCTGATTGCTTGCTTAATAGACTGATTATGTGAAACCATTGTGGTTTGCACATGACGTCCAACTGCATATCCAGAGATTTCCTTTCAAATCCCTGCTACAAACTTTTAAACTCTATTCCTACTGATTAGATACCATTCCAGTTAAGAATCATTATTTAGTGGCCACCACAAAATTGATTGGTAATCTGTGTTTCATGTTTAAATCCTGCTGAGGTCGTATTATCCATTGACCTTTTCAAATATTCCAAACTTAGTCCTACCAGCTTGCCAGCCCTTGTCAAACCATCCAACCCATGCCAGTACGGACAACGGACATTGAATGATGGTGATGACGACCATTATGATGATGATGAGTATGTGGATTACGAAAAATAAGAATGTTCATTCAGATGCTGAAGAGTATTTCTGCTGTTTTTTTTACATTTTTGGGTTCAAATCCTGCCAAACCTACTGCAGTAGTAGACGTAAATTCCATTTGGGTGAACACAACCATTTGGCCTCTTTGGTTGCCTTTAGAAAAGTCCAACCTGTTGCAAGTATTCAGGTCAGGCTCCCAATTGGAGAATATGCTCACCCCGCCCTAGTTTCAGAGGCCCTGTTTAAGGATATGGCTGCTCTCTTCCCTTCAAACTAAAAAATAACATTAAAATAGTGAACAGACATGACCTCTTAGTTAAGAAGTTTCATTTAAAGCCATGAAATCGTTTGTCACATCTTACGGGAGTTGATTACTTTTGCCATAACTTTTGGTCATCCCAAGCCGCGAGCCTTGCAAACTGTGAGGAAGCTTATCACATAAATGGACCTGTTTTTTAAATCCTCAATTATAATGTTCATTGAGTCATGTTGATTTGGCCTGAAAATGATATTAAGGGCATGCATGTTGGTTCAATCCTCAGTCACTTATATGTTACTGTAATGAGTTGAGAGGTCAGTTGGTCAAATAAATTGGTCAAACAAGTTCATACCCCAATGGAGAAAGGTTCATAACCATATTTACTGCAAGATAAATTTTGATTCATGGTTCTCTGGAACTCTCCTGAATCAGTGAAGTAAACTTGACATAGTTTATCAATTTGGTACATATAAACAGCTGCTGAATGCAACCGGTTCATTGCAAGTCAATGAAGGAGCATCTAAGAGGGTGTTTAAGCTTCTAGAAATACCAGCCAAATCTCCCTGATATCGCACGGCACTCTTTCTCTTCCCCCTCTCACTTCTATAATGAACTCTCCCACTTCAGCGCTGACTGGCTTTGTGTCACCTCACCTTAGGCTTTTCTGTTTCACACAGTCCTTCTCCTCTCCTCACACTCAATGTTTTTTAAGCCCCCAACGCCTGCTCTTATAACTACAACAATGGTTTTCATCCCAAAATATCAACCCTCAGGCATTACAAACCCCTACTCATATCTTTCTCACAGTTGTTGAGGGACAAAGTTTCAAGAATTAATGGCATTGACTTTAACAGTCAAAGAGGACCTGTGAAATACATGGGCACTGTTCATTCTTTCACATGTTGCATATGAAAAAAAAAACACCTGTAATTTATTAAACAATTAAAATTCTTAATTAGACACTGATCATAAATCTAGGAAGGAGAATTAATTATTAGAACTGACTGCAGTATTTGATGGGTCCTTTATTTTATTAAACTTAGAATGAGAAAAGTCAAATTAAACAGAGGAGGATTGGAACTCAAAATGGAAGGGGCTGTAATTAGATGCCACACAGCATTTTGTCTAACATTCGAAGTATTCCACCAGATGGAGATTTAATCCTTTGTTATATCATAGTTTTTGTGCTATGACATCAAACTTTTGGTGAGTCACAATGTGTGTTTATCATCAAGTTTGTTTAATAAAATGTCTCTTTATTGTCATTACTGACCAGAGATTGGTTTGGCACTATGAACCACTCATTACCTTAGTAATGGTGACATCCCTTAGGTATGTTGATAATAATATAATGAACAAGTCGCCAGTGATCTGATTGCTGACGAATTACTGTAGATACACGAATCTCTAGGATTTATAACATGTAAGTTTGTGGTGCTTAAGTTATATTTGTGACACATTTATAGAAGAAGAATTTTATTGGAATTTTAGATTCCAAATTCACCATGCCCATTACATTTTGGCAAATCAACAGGATTAGTTCAACAGACTAACAGTCACTAGCAGAGAATTTGTCCACTTCTGAATTCTTCCTCAACAGGCAGACTAATTATATCAACATAGAATTCTTACACTAATTATCCATAGATTTCTTTTTACCATTATTGGAATCAATACACAGATATTAGTTAAGCTGAACTTGCTACTTATTTGGTAGCACGATAATGATGAGGAATTTTATTTGATGCTTGCGGCGAATTGTATAACTTTGGGGAAATAATTGTTTCCAGATTTCAGGCAACACATGTAATCTCTTGTTAATTGCTGACAGTTTATTCTAGAGACACATGTACTCTTGGGTGCATTCCAAGCCTTGAAGAATGGCTTCAACTCCAAATGCCTTAATATCAATAAATCAGAAACAAAAGTATTAATTAGTAACGGAATGAATCAAATGTTCAGTGACATATAACAAGTGGAATCGGTCAAGTTGTCAGAAGAATAACAGTAAAATGTAGAACTCAATACAGAGTACAAGTTACAACCAGTTCACTGGTAGATTGGTTAGTAACAATACAGGAGAGGCACAATGTGTAGATAGCAGTAGAGGTGATTGTGATTTGGTCTTTATCTTCTATGTTGCGTCTTCTTGTTTCGGCCATTAGACTCTGGCCATGCTGGGGTAACACTTTGAAAAATTTTAGTCAAATGGATCGAAGCTAGTACTTTTATTTTTTTTTTGAAGCCTTGTACTTATTCTTCTGCCAAACCACCATGTTACAGGGACGTAAACACACCAACACCAGTCTTCAGGCAGTGGAGATGGCCAAATGCAGACAGAAACACACACAGTTTGGCACTGTGGTTGATGTAATCAAGTTTCCCTCTTAATAATGCTTGCCTTTTGCCCAAACTGAAACCGTTGTTGTTGTTGTTGTTGTTGTTGTTGTTGTTGTTATAATAATAATAATAATAATAATAATAATAATAATAATAATAATAATAATAATAATAATAATAATAATAATAATAATTATTATTATTATCATTATTATTATTATTATTATTATTATTATTATTATTATTATTATTATTATTATTATTATTAAGCTGGTGAGCTGGCTAAATCGTGAGCACGCCGGGCGAAATGTTTAGCAGTATTTTGCCTGTTGCTACGTTCTGAGTTCAAATTCTGGTGAGGCTGACTTTGCTTTTCGTACTTTCAGGGTCAATAAATTAAGTACCAGTGAAACACTGGGGCCAATTGTAATTGACTCATCCCCTCCCCCAAAATATTAGGGCTTGTGCCTATTGTAGAAAAGATTATTTTTATTATTATTATTATTATTATTATTATAATTGCCTTTGCCCAGCTTCTAACGCTGGAGATGTACTACAGTGTCAGCTGTTCACTACCAGTGAACTAAGGTAACACCTCTTATTTCTCGAGCACCTTCCGGAGTATTTGAGCGGTTCCAAGCAGTGCCATTTTCTGCAAGTGCTCCACCCTTATTGCTGCCCCTATTTGTTCTATATACTTTTCAAGATTTTTACTTGCTGTTCCCAGGGCTCCGACAATTATCAGTTCCACTACCATTTTTTCCATCTACCACAACTGCTTTACTTACAAATACACATCAGTTGATAACTGGGAACTGCAAACAATGAGCCATTCTTTGACCCAATTCCTCATCTCTCCAAAGGCATGCTGCAATATTGAACGTAACGAGGTATGTCTCGCATCTCTTGGCTCATATCATAGCTCTCATTTTCTTAGACTATCCATACGGCCACCATACCAATATACATACACACATATATGTAAATATGAATACATAAGTGTGTGTAAGTGTGTGTGTGTGTTCAAACAGTTTCGTTTTTCTTTGCTATATATAACTGCAGCCTCCGAAGAAATTTATATCATTAACATACAACTATACACACATACACATACACGTATATACACTCTGCTATATATGTATAAATACACACACACACACAAATATGTACACACATATATACATGCTGATTTGTATGTATAAATACACACACACATGTGGATATATATACACACATATACATATACATGCTGATATATATGTATAAATACATGCACACACACACATATATATATACACACATACATATATACTGATAGATATATGTATAAATACATATGCACACAGATATATATGCACACATGCATACGTGCTGATATATATGTATAAGTACACATGCACACACAGATATATATACACACATATATACATGCTGATATATATATGTATAAATACACACACACACACACACACACACTGATATCCATTGGAAACATTTATTGTAAATACTCACATCAATATTATACTGCAAAGAAGAGAAAGCAATATGGATATCTTCTTTCAACCAGTCATTTATAATTTATATTTCTCTTCCTATAATTCTACCAACGCACACACACACACACAAGCACAAACACACAGAACCGCATATGCATTTTGCCTATATATGCAAAAGCTGAAGACATATGTTACTAAATCCCATTATATGTTAATCTACAAATCCTATTTTATTATGGTTATTTGTCAGTGAAGCTTATGCAAATATAATTTATATCCTCAAAACGATTTTACAAATCTCCTCTCAAAGAAAAATTTCTCAGACTGGAACAGCACTCAGATGATTTTTGCATCTCTCAAAGTGTTTGCCACGTCCAAACTAACATGGCAAATATTGTTCCTAAGAGAAGAGATTTTTTCTTACATGTTTAAAGATTACTTTCTGAGAGATTTCTAGGAATCTTTATAGAATCGAAGTTAATAGATGCAAAAGAGAATCTGGTGGACATAACCACATTCTTTAGAGTGTTTGGTTTTTCGTTATTAAGGCTCTTTGAGAGAACCAGCAACGTAGCTGAATATTTTATATCCTTTCTGCTGACTCGGCACCACCACCATCACCGTCAGCCCCCTACTCTCCTCGTCCTCGTCCTCCTCCCCCTACTCTCCTCCTCCTCCTCCTCCTCCTCCTCCTCCTCCTCCTCCTCCTCATCATCATCATCATAATGTAACACCTGTTTTCAATGCTTACATTGGTTGGAGCGTTTGACCGGAGTCTGGTAAAATGGAGAGCTGTATCAAGCTCCAGTTGTCTGTTTGGTGTGGTTTCTGTTTGCTGGATGTCCTTCCTAATATGCCAACCACTTTGAAGAGCGTACTTTATGTTTCTTTTGCAGGACACCAACACAGGCACTTTACATGTGGCACCAGGACAATACACAGAAAATACAACCTACCACAAGGATGCCTCACTTTCTCGTCCACCTCTTATTAGTTAACACAAACACAAATGCAAACTGAGAAATGGAAGAGGAGGGGGAGGAAGAGGAGGACTAAGAAGAGGAGGTGGTAGCCATATTGCTTTCCAACATCGTCTGTGGATGCTGCGTTTCATCCCTTCAGCAGTATTTTTCTGACCATCAAAAATGAAGGAGTTTGATCAGCCGGCAGAGGTGCACAGACTCCCAGTCGGAGCCTGTGGTACCTGATGATGGCCTGTGAGTGTGCCACTAGATGCCTTGGCCATCAGGGACAGGTCATTTTGACGTCTACTCAGCATGGGGATCCTGCGGGCAAGATCCCTGTATGATGGCTAAGAATAACTAAAAACAAAATAGAGACAATATACTGGATATGACAAATAGGTGGTACCACGATCACTTGGAAAAAAATCAATATCAGAAAAGAATTGTGTATCCAATCTGCATACAGCGCCAAGGATGGACTATGAATTTGATCTTTGGCTGTGGGGCTGATACTTTATTGGTGTTTCAAGTAATTAATCTAGTTTACACAGACACACATATAAACACATACATGCATATCATTGCATACAAACACACGAGTATGCGTCTGCGTAGATATTATTGCATTATTGCATCCTTATAACATTTGCATTTTCAATGTGTTCCTCTAATAAAAGTTATATTGTTTCAGAAAATTCGATTATATCTCAGCTTCTGTTCAATAAACAAAGGATTATGTTTTATGACATCAGGAATATGGGGAGGTTGTAACATTAATTCCTTTCCTAATAACATTATTTATGTACAGGATGTAATTTCATTCCAGAACTACTACACCAACATGTTACTACTACTACTACTACTACTACTACTACTACTACTACTACTACTACTGCTACTGCTGCTGCTGCTACTACGGCTACTACTGCTGTTGATGTTGATGATGGTGATGATGTTGCTTTTGTTGGTGCTGCTGCTGCTTCCACTGCTGCCACTGCTGCTGCTGCTGCTGCTGCTGTCACTGCTGCCACAGTTGCTGCTGCTGATGTTGATGATGGTGATGATGTTGAGAGAGGAAAAAAAATCATTGATATTAAGAGTTTAACCTGATGAAATGACTGGCAGAAAGAATGGTGCGTGTGAGTATGTATGTGGGAATGGAAGTGAGCACATGTGAATGTGTGTGTGGGTGAGCTTAAAATTATGTGAGCCTGCGTCTAACTATAAGAGAATTAACAATGGAATAATATCAAGAATGTTTTGGAAAGTCCTTACTAACCGCTTCACGGAACTGCAAAGGAAGATTAAATATAATTTGCCTTCCATACAGAATAACAAACCAAATAGTTTTACTAGCACCAGTCAAATTTTAAATGGTAAAGTCTCTAAAGAATGATGAATTACTTCAAGAGTGAAAAAATGGGCTTAAATAACGGTTGCCTCCCTTTCACTGTAAAACGATTTTATCATGTTTTGTGTTGTTGTCCATATTAGAATTAAAATCACTCTTCTTATTACAACTAGATTTCTTGTCTCGAATAGTAGATGAAGAATGAGATTGAGCAGAATCAATGTAGATAACTTTTTCTTTATACCCTGCATTAACTAAGGCAGAGTTATAAAATTCTGCCTTGTCATTAAAAATGATAGTTTAGACAATCTAACTGAAATATTATTAGCTAAATTCTTAGTAATTGCTCTAGCGTGATTACTGGATGGACTAATATACTTGAGATTGGTGGTTGGTTTGTCGTATGGGAAATATGAGTTATTGTGCAAATTAAGTGTAATATCGAAGAAGTTAACTTTAGTTATCTCATCGTCAAAAACGATATATATATATATATATATATATATATATATATATATATATATACGACAGGCTTCTTTCAGTTTCTGTCTAACAAATCCACTTACAAAGATTTGGTCAGCCCGAGGCTATAGTAGAAGACACTTGCCCAAGGTGCGATGCAGTGGAACTGAACCTGGAACCATGTGGTTGGTAAGCAAGCTACTTCCTACACAGCCAATCCTGTGCCTATATATGTATGTATGTTTTTGTGTATAGCACAAGCACATAACCCAGTGGTTTGTGGGTATGAGGCTCATGTTCATAAATGTTTGGACCAATTCTTGCTTTAGTAACTGTTGCATCCTTGAGCAAGGAACTTAATTTCAGGCTGCACTTTCTCTCTCTCTTTATCTATCTATCTATCTATCTATCTATCTATCTATCTATCTATCTATCTATCTATCTATCTATCTATCTATCTTTCCAGCTGTCATATCTTAGGTGATCTGTTGACTCAAAATTGGGATTGCCGAAAGGATGTCAATGCTTGCTCATGACTATACGGGCACCTAACACAATTACTGAAAGCATGGTACATCCTACTAGGTCATATTGCTTGCAAGCAATAGCTAAGGTACGTCACTGTTTGAAAACTGAATTACTGGATAGTTGAATAAACATTGGAAAAGTTTTCTATGAACTGTAAATCACAAAACAAGACATGGTTGGTGCATCCACTTTTTTCCATTCTTTGCTGAAGAATTTGTCCTGACCATGTGATTATATTTAGTTGGACTGAAGCAGTATGTTCTTCGTTTTTTGAAACACATGCTCATCACTCAATATGAAAATGCTATTAATTAGAAGTGAATTAGAATTATTAGCTTTTATTATGATTGATCACCACTTACAATGCCAGAACTCCTTGATCAGGGAAACGTTGCAACAATGAAAGCATTTTATTGCTGTAATATATTATGTGATATTGCTGAAGACAAAGGCTTATCCCAAACTATCAAATTATTCGGTCAAATACACTTTGTTCATAATCCTTTCAAATCCTCAGCATTAGGTCTTGCAATCAGCCTAAAAAGTACAGACATAATGTACTAAATTGTACCAAATAATGCCGATTCTGAGCCAAATCTTCATGTGGATGGACAGAAATTTCTGGTTGGGAATAAATTCCAATATCTAGGCCCTATTGTGCACATGATAAATAATCTTGATGATGAAATCTTTCTAATAAAGAAAGCCAGTGAAGCATTTGCAAAATTAGAAGATGTTTATGGTCACAGCAAGGAATTTCAACTGAGAAAAATTGAAAGGCCTACAATACTTGTTTTGTTTTTGTTGTTGGATGCACGTAAGACATGAGTCACTAACTTTTCATCAACCTTGTCTCTGCCATATTCTGGGTGTCCAATGTTGAACGTAAATGATGCTGAAGTCCTCAAACATAGTCAATTAATCAGTGTTGAGCAATAGTTCTTAACTGGGGGATCTGTTGTTGTTAACATTCATCTCCAATAAATTGGTTATGCTTCTACAAAACACAAAATATTTTAACAATTTTTTTACATACAACTCTTAAAAATATCTAATCTATTTAATTATAAAAAAACAATGGGATTTCTTTAACATGGGATCCAGCAAGAGGGAAAAAGGAATCAATAGTGTCTGTTGGTAAAACTGTTTGAGAAAGAGGTGTGGAGTTTCTTGTATATCGTCAGCGATGAGTGCTTATGCGGTCAGGATGGACGGCATTCGAATCTCTACACAATTTCTTTATTGTGATTTAGATGAGAGTAAAAGAACAGCAGCCAAACCAAAACTATTAATGTATAGGGATTGCATGAAGAATACAATGGAGAAGGTAAAAGTTTGCGATGATGAAAGGAAAAAATTCACAGTGTATCATGTATCAAGAGGGAAAGCATTGCATGATGGGAGGAAGTATAAAAAGCTCAAGAAAGATGTTTGCAAAGGGCATGATGTTAATTTGGCTGAGTGTACCTAAGGCAGTGAGCTACAGAAATGTTAGCATATTGAGCAAGATGCTTAGTGTCATTCCATCCGTCTTTATGTTCTGAGTTCAAATTTCACCACTGTCGTCTTTACCTTCCATCCTTTCAGGGTTGATAAAATAAATACCAGTTGAGTACGGGGATCGATCTAATTGACTTAACCCCTCCCTCAAACTTGCTGGCCTTGTGCCAAGATTTTGACACCGATTTACTTAGGTGCACACATCCGATTTAAAACGTAACTAGTGTGGTGATGTTTGTCTAAGTAAGGCAGTCATGAAAGAAGCCACAAACACACAAATGTCATCAATGTTCATGCCTTGTACAGCCTTTCTGCTTGATGAGAGTGGGGAAATAATGTCTCAGGACTGGAACACCATGTGAAATTTCACCAAAACAATGGAGCAACGTCATCATCATCATTGTCGTCGTTGTTGTCATCATCGTCACTATCATCGTCATTGTCATCACCATTATCATCATCATCATCACCATCATCACCACCACCATCATCATCATCATCATCATCATCATCATCATCATCATTATCATCATCATCACCACCACCATCATCATCACCGTCATCATCATCATCACCATCACCACCACAGCATTGGTAGATAGAATTTCTTTATTTGTGTATTAAGCCTGCCACTGGTTTCATGTTAAGAAAAATAGGAAAATAGAATATCTTAACAATTTTTCGAGCTCATTACATAAAGGAATGGTGTTTGCCTCCATTTTGGATAAACACACACACACACACAGACATACAGATATATAAATAGATTTAATGGATGAGAGAAACATCTTTTAAAGTGATAGTGCACTCGTGAATAACAGATAGACAGAGAGAAATGAAACAAATTCACCATTTATATTATTCATAGAATGACTGTTCTGTTCTTGCATTCTGTTGTAATAAACACTAGTTGGACTTCTAACAGAGATTTGCCCAAATAACATTGAAGCATATTGAATTGACAAAATCAATTTTCGTTCATAGAAAATACAAATTAAAAAACAATTTCTGGTATTTATGTGAGTGCATAATCAAGTTCCAATATTTGCATACATAGGTAAGTGATTCCTGTGTGGTTAAGAATTTTATTTCACAACCAATTTGTTTCAGGTTGAATTTCACTACCCAACACTTTGGTCAAGTGAGTTCTACTACTGCTCCAGGCAAACCAATCCCTTGGGAGTGAATTTTGTTGATGGAAATTGTATTCTATCTATCACACACCCATGCACCCATGCAAGAATTCTTTTTGCTTTCCCTTTGCCATGGTATTTGAGAGTTCCAGCTTTAGATTTTGGTTAATTCACAACTTTTATTGTTTCTTCTTTTCCATCAAAATTCTCAAGTGTTACAATCTTTTTCCTTGTATTTTTCCTCTTCCTTGAAAACAGGAAACAGTTTTTTGTTTTCCTCATGCTTTGTGGCATTTTGCAACAGTTTTCTTTGGTTTTAAGTTAGACATTTCTGTAAACGTTTGGTGGTTATTTTAAAGCAGATTTCTCGGTGTATAAGGCCTCTAACTCCTTCAATTCTATATCAGATTTTGGGTGGTGTATTCGAAATTCTGTCATTATTTTTCTTGTTTTCTTGTCTAGATTGGTTGCTTCATTTAGTTTCCAATTATGAATATTGTAATTGTAACTTATAACGGAGATGGCTGCAGCAGTGATACCTGTCATCTTCCTCATCTTCTCATTTGGTTGTGTTTGTAGTACCATGTCTCAGTCATCGATTCCTAAGTATTCGTACCTTTATATTGTTGTTGTTGTTGTTGTTGTTGTTGTTGTTGTTCTTCTTCTTCTTCTTCTTCTTCTTCCTCTTCTTCTTCTTCTTCTTCTTCTTCTTCTTCTTCTTCTTCTTCTTCTTCTTCTTCTTCTTCTTCTTCTTCTTCTTCTTCTACTTCTTCTTCTTCTTCTTCTTCTTTTGCTTCTGCTTCTTCTTCTCATTCTTCTTCTTCTTCTCTTCCTCTTCTTTCTTTATCTTATCATCATCACCACCAACACCACCACCGTCGTCTTCATTGTCATTGTCATCATCAACATACTCGTCACCATCACTGTCACCACCACCACCACCACCACCACCACCACCATCATCCTCATCATCATCATACAGAGTTAGTGAATACCTGTAAGGAATAAATGCACTTCCAACTGGTTCCCTCGCCACCAATATTCTCTCTATCTTCCCTTCTTTTTCATCATTAAAGCAATTTACTTCCATCATAATAATTATTGACCCAGCTTCATTCATAAATATAAATTTATATTTTTAAGTAATCACAAAATTCCTATAACATACGTAGTTTTCCTTAAAAGGAATTTATCTTTTTCATATT
>NC_142932.1:40646984-40679484 GCF_046866305.1 Octopus bimaculoides | reverse complement strand
TGTTTTTGTAACTGTCTCAAAAGTAATTTGTTAATAACACAACTGTAACCACAGACACTACACCAGCTTCTACATCCACATATTGAAAGTCTACAACAAACAGGTTCAAAACACGTTACAGGCAGCATACACATACTTTTTGGAAACTCAAACAGAGAAAATATACTACACATTAAAATCAAATTATGCCCTATTTAATATTAACAGGAAGATACTGTCACACATGCAACCATACCAAGGTAATAACAATTTAGGATTAACTTGGCTAAGAAATGTTTTGTGCATTTACTTGTTTATTTTGCGTATGTATTTTTTTATTCTATAGAAAAGTTGAAAGGCATAAACACACCTAATCCATAAGTCTTATGTACTGAACTAAACTCTGAACAATAGCCTCTGCCTTCCCAAAACAAAAAAAAATGTGTTAAACCTCCCAAATAACAGCAAGTACAAGCAAAGAAATATGCTGTCGAAATAGCAGTTACATTTACTGCCATTCGTTGTAAATCCCTAAAAACAATCCCAAGACCTGAAGCTGATACATCTAAATAGACACCACTGATTACTTAGGTCTACATGCATGACGGAATGCTGAATAATAATACAACTCCATATTTAATCAATAGAAATCTTCTATAATATCTTTCCATCCCAATCTACCCTACGAACTAATTTCATCCAACAGAGCCCATAGAGATTATATATATACACACACATATACACTGAAGATGAGCACAGCTGCATCTCAGTTCAATGAAGTCTAAGTTAACCGAAAACATTCAAAGTCACTGGCAACACTATTCTTGAATTCTATTTCTATCCACTCAAGCAACAAATTAGTTGCATCGCTATTGGCTTGTGAGGTAAAGAAACCTAAATATAAGTAAGTCGCCCAGTGGTTAAACACAGCCAGACAAAGCAAACATCAGGAAGAGAACAACTAAACATATGAACAACAGCCAGCATCTATTAGCTGAAGTATCTATGCTATACATTTCATATTGAACAGGAGACATAGATTTCAATAGTGTTAATCGGTATTGATTGGTATTGTGATGTGGCCTCAGAGATTGTTAAGTGTCACAGATGAGTGTATTGAGTTTTATGAGCACTTCTAGTTGAGTGGATATTGATCTGTGATATCAAATAAAGTGTGAAACATTCAAGATATGCAAATTAGTTCTTTCACTGGTTTGGACTAAAAACTTTGATTTCTATATAAATAGATTTGGTTCCTTGTTTCTCTGGGATTGGTCTTGAGTGATGTAGACAGTTCTGATGAGACCCTAATAAGGGTTGAAAATTGATTAAGGCTATTTATCTTTTTTGAATCTATGAAGAAATATGTAAATCTATCAGGCATTTATGCTTTCGATGTTGGTTTACATCTATTTTTATATACTTTGTGGATATGTATACCACCATCACTATTTTTGTTTTAACATCTACTTGTCAATGGTTGTGTGGCTTCGATTGTTGTTTAAGGGCAGGTTTTCTACAGCTAGATGCTCCTCCTGTCACGAACACTCACCTCTTTTCAAGAAAGGTAATATTTCCCTATGGCTAGACATGTTTTCACAGGATATTGCAAATGAATGATATTCATTTACAATAGTCACGCATGTCAAGAGGAGACAGAAACACACAGACACACACTCACAGACACACATATACATGTGTGTGTGTGTGTGTGTATATATATATATCTACACACATACGCACGCGCACACACACACACACACACACACACACACACATATATATATATACATATATTTATATACATATATATATATATATATATATATATATATATATATATATATATATATATATATATATATATATATATATATAGATAAATATATTTATACATACATATATATATAGATATATATATACATAGAAACACACACATATAATTCAAACGTTGCGTGTTGAATGACAAGAATCCAGACAATTATGTCGCTATTCATTCTTAATGAACATGAATATCTGATCGCTGTTGTTACTTGCTATTGGAGAACATCTCCTCCATTGAATCAATGTGTTTTCCTAACAGATGTAACCCACCAGTGTAAGGGGACTTTGTTACACCCATATGTTTTGACAGAATCTATTGAGAATAAAAAGATATGTCATTGTACGGATTCTTGCTACTCTTTGCACTCCCTGTGAATTGCTATTAGTTTGACCAAAATCTGTATCCATCGGAGAATAGTTGGCAGGTTCCTGTAAGTAAGATCTCATGTTCTTTTAAGATTAAGTGGTTTGAGGCTGCTTTAACTAGAGAGATGCACAAGGAGATCAAAACACTCTTGCGTATCGAAATCTACACTGGTGAGTCACGGCTGTTGTGAACCCGTTTAGAGCAGATGTTCTCTACAAGTAAATAACAGCAACGATCTGAGATGCATGCTCAAATCTGCCAAGAGATATTAAAAATGAATAGACAACCGTGTACAGCCACCATACATGCACACACACGGTTATATGTATGCATGTATATATGTATGTGCATGTGTGTATATATGTATGTATATATGTATGTGCATGTATATATGTATGTGCATGTGTGTGTATATATATATATTTATATATATTTATATATATATACAGATTGGGGCCTGGTGCAGCCTCCTGTCTTCTCACACCCCTGTCGAGCCATCCAACCCATGCCAACATGGAAAATAGACGTTAAATGATGATGATGATGATGATGATATATCTGTATATATGTATGTATGAATGTATGTATGTGTGCGTGCATATGTATTTATGTATATATATATATGTAACTAAATATGCATGTATGCGTAATTCATATATATATTTATATACATATATACATACATACACACACATTCATATACATTTAATCATAAATTCATGGATACACTTGCTGTATTTTCTAGAGCATTGTGTTTATTGAAGCATGTGTGCGTGTGTGTGTGTGTGTGCATGTGCGCATGTGTGTATGTTGTAACCTTTGAAAGGATTTTGAAAAGAATGTTACACAAATAGGGAAATACGAGAAATCCAGTGATAAATTGATAAATCCCAGAAGGAAAAAATACAGTGATGTGTTACTTCCGTGGTGAAAAAGACAGCATTGAAATGTAGGGATGAAAAGCAGCAGTGAAACAGAAGTGAACTGCGTGTTGTTTCGCAGTGGTATCACCGTGTGCTGACGATAGAAGAGAGATAAGTGATGGTGGAGGTGAGAGAGGAACAACAGAAGAGGATATAATAAAGCGAGTGTGTGTTAGTGTGTTAGTGTGTATGTGTGTTTGTAGGTCTATACCTGTGTGTGTTTTGTATAGTTGCGTGTGTCTTTATGAGTGTGAGAATGTTGAAGGTTAACTGCTTTGTTGGTCAGAACTCAGAACAAGCCAGACCAGTTTTTTGAGTAAGGTGGGAGTGATGTAAAGAAGGGAGATGTGTGGGTGTGCGGCAGTGGGCAGGTGTGTCAGTTGGTGCATGATTATATGTTTGTGTGTTAATGTAAGTTCATAAGTAAATGTATGTGTGTGGGGTATATGTGCAGTGAGTAGAATTATGTGAGTATTTGTGTCTTGGTTAGGTGGTATAAGATGGTATGCATGTATCACAACGTGGTGTGTTAATTCTTATTCTTTGTAAGCCCAGTACTTATTCTTTCGGTCTGATTTTGCCGAACCGCTAGGTTACGGAGATGTAAACACACTAGCATCGGTTGTCAAGTGATGTTTGGGGAACAAATACAGACACACAAACACACTCACACACACACACATACGACAGGCTTCTTTCAGTTTCCATCTACCAAATTGACTCACAAGGCTATTGTAGAAGACACTTGCCTAAGGTGCCACACAATGGGACTGAACCTGGAAGCATGTGGTTGGTAAGCAAGCTATTTAATACACAGCCACTCCTGTGTCTATGTGTATATATATATATATATATATATATATATATATATATATATATATATATAAATATACACACACACATTAAGTATGTATACACATGCATGTGTATGTGTGTAATGCTTAGGTAGCCCAAGAACTAATTGTAAACTCATTTAACCTGACAGTTTTACACAAACCAATCTATTATTGTTAATGTTGTTGCAGTTACTGCTGCTGCTGCTGCTACTGGTGCTGTTGCTGTTGCTGCTGCCGCTGACGTTTGTGCTTCTGTTGCAGCTGACTATGTTTGTATTGTTATTAATGTTGTTTTGTTTGTCACCAGTAATGTTGTGGAGTTCAGTGATAAATAGAGATAAAGATTTCAGCTTAAAGACATCTGTCAGATTCTTGGAGCCTGGAACATCTGAAACAAATAACTCATAAATGCTTTGTAAATAATGCAATGTAAATTTCTTTCTGAGAGTTATGGATGAAAAAATAATGTTTGAAGAACCAAAGATGAAGAATGTTACAGAACTGCCGACGAAAATGGCTGGGAAATTGGAAATGGAAATCGTTAGGAAAAAAATGGCAGTAAATATTGTTGGAGAGGTGAAGATAAACATGATTGGATGACTGGAGAAATAAAATATTAAAAAAAGGAGATAAAAACAAAGAAATGAATAATTGGTGTTGTTTCTATTTGGACATTCATCATCATGATCTGCCATTACCCTCCGTCTTTCAGTAATCCATGTTGGCATGGGTGCTTGGAAATGGTTCAAGAATAAGCAGTAAAACTCAATTGGAGGTGAAATTGTTTGGAGTTCCAAGATAAAAAATTTGACTTGAATAGAGGAGATGAGGATTGAAGAACTGGAAGCAAAAATTGTTGAAAAACCCATTATTGTAAACTTCATTGTAACAACAACATTTTTCATGCCTGCAAGGGTCAGATGGTATATGGGTAGCATATGGGAACCGGTATTAAGGAAGGATAAGAAAATATTAGATTTATAAGCCCTAAAATTCATTCCATAATTGCTCACGGGCAAATGGTGTAGTGGTTAAGAGT
Source organism: Octopus bimaculoides (assembly GCF_046866305.1). Classification (NCBI taxonomy): domain Eukaryota; kingdom Metazoa; phylum Mollusca; class Cephalopoda; order Octopoda; family Octopodidae; genus Octopus; species Octopus bimaculoides. The sequence continues at coordinate 40,674,516 of NC_142932.1, read as the reverse complement.
GCAGGCTACTAACCCCAAGATTCCGAGTTCGATTCCAGGTAGTGAGCCTAATAATAGGAATGAGAACCCAGAAATTTCCCCAAGATGAAGGCTGGAGGGTATATCAGCCGAAATATGTTAACAACAAACAAGATGAGGACAAATATCCATCAAATGTAAATGAGGTATAGATTTAGTTAGCTTTCTATATCGTGATGTCTGTCCTTCCCCCTTAAGGGAGTTTCATCAATTGTGCTTTCCAAGATTGAAAATCCATTAAACCATTGACATGTTTATGTTTATATAAATTCTATCTCGATGGATTAGGTTACCCCTTGACATGTCTCTGATGTTTAAGTGCTAAACACCTGTAAGTAAGTTAGTAGTTATTGCTTTGGAGGAGTAGTAGCATTATGGGTTGCAGTGCTGTTGGTGTTTCTTACTACTCCTGGCAGATATCTCCTCTGCATCACTCAGGTAAAAACCTCCAGCCCATGGATCTGTCTGTTGGTGAAGGTTTATCAAGGTTGGCATGCAAATCCTACCCCAATCATTTTTAGTCAACATTTACAACTTGCAGAAGAAACATTGGGTCTATTGTTTGGCATGCTGGTCCCCACGCAACCCTAGTGCAACATGAAATAAAGTGTTTTGCTAAAGAGTACAACACATTACCTATTGTGAGAATTGAACCCACAGTGTGGTGATCATCAGCATAGCACCCTAATCACTATGCCATGCTTTGGAGCAATCAGACTTAATGTGTATATAAATGTATTGGCTATTTGGGATTGATTAAATTATGTAGACACTCTGATGAAACCCCAATAGTGGTAAAAAATAAATCAAAACTGTTCATATTTTCAGTTTTCAGAGAAATAGGTAAATTTGAAATATCTGAATGTATATTGCATAGATTTCACAGAAACACACATATATTTATAGACATGCATACACATATATACATATACAGGTTTACATATACACATGCAAATACACTAAACATGTGGAAGAGATTAATCAGAATCCCAGTTCAATCAGTTGGTGATGGCATTGGTTCAATGTACAGCTGATCAAATTAACTATAGACTCAATTAGTTAACCTTTGACTCACAGAAATTTCATGCAATAAAAAAAAAACAGAAATAAATACATAAAATATAATGAATAAAATAATAGCAAGCATCAGACAAACCAGACCAAACCCAAAACACCAAATCTCGAAAACAAAATATATAAAAGGTAAACAAACTGTCTATAAAAATTACATTAATACACATAAATATAAACATAATATGCTATATAGGTAGTGATGTGGCTGTCTGGTAAGACGATTGATTACCAACCATATGGTTCTGGGTTCATTTCCAGAATCTTGGGCAGATGTCTTCTACAATAGCCTCGGGCTGACAAAAGCCTTGTGAGTTGATTTGCTAGACGGAAACTGAAAGAAGCCCATTGTATGTGTGTGTGTGTGTGTATTTGTTCCCCTAATATTACTTGACAACCAATGTTGGTGTGTTTACATCCCTGAAACTTAGCGGTTTGGCAAAAAGAGATGGATAGAATAAGTACTAGGTTTACAAAGAATAAGTCTTGGGGTTGATTTGTTCGACTAAAGGTGGTGCTCCAGCATAGCCACAGTTAAAATGACTGAAACAAGTAAAAGAATAATAGAATAAAAGACAAGGCACAGGTGTGGCTGTGTGGTAAGAAGATTGCTTCCCAAACACATGGTTCTGGGTTCAGTCCCATTGCGTAGCACCTTGAGCATATCTCTTATATTACAGCTGTGGGCCAATCAAAGCCTTCTAGATTTGCTAAACTGAAACCGAAAGGAACCTATTGTATATATAGGTGGGAAGGGGTTTGTCCCTGCCGCTGCTTGACAACTGGTGTTGTTTCATTTACGTCCCTGTAACTTAGCAGTTCAGCAAAAGAAACCGAAAGAATAAGTACAAGGTTTAAAAGAATATACAGATACTGGGGTTGATTGATTCAACTGAAAATTCAAAGCGGTGCTCCATTATGGGCCCGGTCTAACGAGTGATACAAGTAAAAGATGAAGAGACAAGAGAGATCCATATTGATGTCTGTGGAAGTGATTGTGTTGCTTCTCTTATTTGCCATTATTCGTTTTTGTTTCTCTCCGGCACCATTTGGCAAATTTCTACAGTGCATTTTAAGCAATTTCTTTAAGACTATCAGGTTAAAAGTAGTCTATATTTATATTTATTTACCAGTTTTTGTTAGGTGAGTCAATTTTCTTTATTTTACACCTATATATCATAAACAGGTAAATGCTATTGATTTGAGTGTTTTGTTTATGGGTATTTTTTCTTTCTTTTCTATATTTGCTTGTTTCTTCACTTTTATCTTTTCTTTATTATATCATTTATTTTACTTTGCTTTTTTTCTCCATTTTACCAAATGAATAAGAAGAATTTATTTACTCAATAAATGACTTCAGCATATAAACGAGCCAGCCAAACATATATTTTCTTCCAAAATACATCAAAATGAACACATTTTTTTGCTAATTTTTTTTGGGGGTATGTTGTTTGTATGTTTGTTCAGATCTTTTTTCTTTCTGTTTGTTGTTTGCTGATGCAGTTGTTGTTGTTGTTGTTGCTGTTGTTATGTTTGCAATCTGTTTTAAATTTAATTTTCAAATTTGTTCTCGTACCAGACATTTATACACACACACTCACAACATGCAGATGTACATATATGAAGACATGCACACAGCCACATGCACACAAAATAAACGCATACACACAAGCACATACATACACATACAGGAATACACACACACATGTGTGTGTGTATGAACAAATATACATATATTTCTATGTCAATATACATATATGTATATATATGTGTGTAAATATATATATATATATATATATATATATATATATATATATATATGCATAAATATGAGTGTGTATATATATATGAATATATATGAATATATATATATATATATATATATATATATATATATATATATATATATATATATATATATATATATATATATATACATACACATATATACATATGTACTTGTAAGTATAAACACATGCATATTTGCATACCATCTTACTCTTATTCATATACACAGACAAAAACAATCGGGAATATTTACACAAAAACAATTACACACACAAACCTACACATGCAGACAGACATTATCATATTTATTAGCACACACCATGTAAACGTATGCAAATATACTGCGCATGCAGGTATAAAAATACACAAGCAAAAAATGCAGATTCACCTCATATTTTATAAACATAAACACAGTTTCACTGACATGCAAATGCACATATATATACTCATGAACGTATATATATATATATATATATATATATATATATAGAGAGAGAGAGAGAGAGAGATAGAGAGAGAGAGAGAGGGAATGGGAAAGATAGAGAGAAAGAGATAGATAGATATATATATATGCATACATATAAAACTATAATTATATATATATGTATGTATGCTAATATATATGTGTGTGTGTATATGTTTATATATATATATAAGTATATAGAGATATATGTCATCAGCATCATCATATATATGTATGTGTGTGTATATATATATATATATATATATATATATATATATATATATATATATACATAATTATACTTATATATTTATATATATATTTACTCATACACACATTCATGCATATATATATATATATATATACACATGTATATAAGTATGTGTGTGTGTGTGCATGGGTGATATGTGTATGACCATATATCATATTTCTATATTATATGTGTATACACATATGTAATCGCACTTCAAACACAAACCAATTGATACATTTAAACAGACTCATACTGCACATTGCATATCCATGCAATTACATGCATAAATACATAGCAATTTTCTGCAAAAATTATGGATAAATAGGAATACAAAATAATGACAAACATTAAAATCTATTTTATTCTTTTAATAGATTTTTAATATTTATTATGAAACTCGATGCAATATTGCAAAAGGAAAATAAATTTGAAATATAGAAAAGTTTTGAGGAGGAAGATCTAGAATGAAATACTTATTTGTTTTAAGATACCAACTTTACCATCTGCTGCCAATATTCTTCATGAAGAACACCAGAACAAGAAGCAAAAATGAGTTTGCATTGTATGTAGTCATCATTGTTATCATTTTAATGTCTACTTTTCCATAGTTGAATGGACCAGAAGGAATTCATTGGAACCAATTTTCTGTCTTGAGATCCTTACTAAGGCAAATCCATTCCGATTTTGAATCACTGTAAGATTTCCCCATGGGTGGACATGTTTCCATGCAAGACTGCAATTGTAGGACACTGCTTGTTTACAAATATCATGTAAGAACAAACGAAGGGGACACTTTTCCTCCTCTGGCCCGTTCCCTAATACTTTTACCTCTCATTTCCTTGCATAAATCTACCCCCTAGGGTGTTCCCAGTCATGCACACTGCCAGGTGTAGTCATTTGTAATGGTGATGCAAAGCAATAAAGGGTAAATGGTGGTGTTGATGAGGATGATGGTAATGATGAAGAGGAGGATGGGGAGGAGAATGAGGAGAAGGAGGGGGAAGAGCCAGGAGTTGGATGGTGATGATGATGATGATGGTGATGATGATGCTGTTGATGGTGGTGGTAGTGATGGTGGTAATGATGATGAAGAGGAGGTGGGAAGGAGAAGGCAGGTGGATGGTGATGATGGTAATGATGAGGATGATGATGGTGAGGATGATGGTGGTAGTGGTGACAATGATGGTGGTGATGGTGGTGGTGGTAGTGATGAGGATGATGATGAAGAGAGGAAGTGGGAGGAGGAGGAGTAGGAGAGGGTAGGAGGAGGAGGTTGGTGCTGCTGCTGCTGCTGCTGCTTCTGCCGCTGAAGATGATGTATGTATGTATGTATGTATGCATAAAGCTTCTTCCAGTTTCCCATCTTCTAAATCTACTCACTGGGCTTTGATCAGCCTATGGCTATTGTAGAAAGCAATTGCCCTGGGTACCACACAGTGGTCTTGAACCTGAAACCATGCAGTTCAGAAGGAATACCACTTTGGAATGGCAAAAGCTGTTGTGCATTGTAAACTTTAATTAATGGTAAAACAAGGAATCTAGCATAAGATTGACCCTGCAGAATTAACAAGTAAATAATGGAGTTGGAACATAGTCTGTTGTCAGCTTCAAACCACTTATGCATGCACAATATCAGAAATCACACACACACACACACACACACAGGTGTGTCTGTGCATACACATTACAAGACCCTCTACCAGATGACTGGACTTGCTAGGAACAGCAACAAAGTCACCCACACACATCTAATTCTACAAGCTTAAAGGTAAAGGAAGACGTGTTGTAGTTCTATTTACCATGTTCTGGATGCACTTCATCATTATCATTGACGTCATCGTCGTCACCATCATCATCATCATCATCCATCCTCATCATCATCACTACCACCACTACCACCACCACCATCACCATCATCATCATCCATCCTCCTCCTCATCATCATCCATCCTCATCATCATCATCATCCATCCTCATCATCATCAGCCATCCTCATCATCATCACTACCACCACTACCACCACTACCACCACTACCACCACCACCATCATCATCATCATCATCCATCCTCATCATCATCACTACCACCACTACCACCACCACCATCATCATCATCCATCCTCATCATCATCACTACCAACACTACCGCCACCACCATCTTCATCATCATCACTACCACCACTACCACCACCACCATCATCATCATCATCATCCATCCTCATCATCATCATCCATCATCGTCATCATCCTCTATCATCACATCATCATCATCATCATCATCATCATCATCATCAACAACCACCACCACTACCACCATCATCATCATCGCTGAAAGTTCGCTTTTCATGCTGGCATGAGTTGAATGGTTTGTAAGGATCCATTAAGTTGCAGAACTGCACCAGCCTCCAGAATTTGTGATGGTTCTCTACAGCTGGTTGCCCTTCTTAATACCAAATAAGCTACAGTAGGAACTAAACGCTTTTGTTTCCATTATGATGCCAGAACCAGTGTTTGGTCTTCAAATAATTTGCAAGACAGAAACGGCAAAAGGTAAAAGACGGCGTTTACTGACTGAGTGTGCATTTGAGAAAGTGGGGAGTGGCCTTACGATAAGCGTTGAGAAGCTAAAGTACAACCAAAAGACAAGCAAATGTGTCTTGGTTGAAAGAATATACATAGCTCTGCCATATTATAAAATTTGTGGATGTGAGTATCTAGAAAGAAGATTAAAATGGCGCTGACAATGTGCAAGAATCATCATCATCATCATCATCATCGTCTAACGTCCGTTTTCCATGCTGGTATGGGCTGGATGGTTCGACTGGTGTCTGGGAAACCAGGAGGCTGCACCAGGCCCCAATCTGATCTGGTAGTGTTTCTACAACTGGATGCCCTTCCTAACACCCGAGAGTGTAGTGGGTGCTTTTTACGTGTCACTGGCACAGGGGCTAGAGGAGCTGACATCGACCACGATCGGATGGTGCCACCGGTAGGGAAGCCAGTCAAAGAATGAATTTTCAAATTACAAGAAGTTGAGTGTAAGATCTTTCAGAGTTCCCATCAATTTGTACCATGAAGATTCACTCGGATACTGCGGTACGGTGGTGTATGATGGATGCTAGACTGTTCTTTCTAGCGGGTCGAGCAGACGTCATAAAGACACTCTCAATTCTATATTTTTGTCAGTTCTTTACAAGTGTTAACCATACAGACACTAAGAGAAAAAAATCATTTTCTCATAATTGTTGGATTTTTAAGAATCAATATTTTTAATATTTTCTTCTTTCTCGATAAGCTGGAAAAAAAATAATACTAGAATAATTCCTTAATATTCGAAACAACTATAATAATATTCTGGAAGTTAAGAAAAAAAAAAAAAGCCAAAAAAGCAATATTTTTTCCTATTTTCTATTTTGTTGGAAGTCATTCAGATATGAAATGTCCATTAAAATATATTTTTTCTGTGTCTGTTGCATGGAGTGAGAATTGGCAATATTGAAAATATTAGCGGAAAAAATACAAACATATAAAACAATTAAACAATAAAACAGAAGGTCAATAAGAAAATAAATAAAATTGAAGAAATAAAATTACTTCAGAATATGCACCAAAGCTTATAATTATATGTGGATGCGTGTGTGTGAACCTGTGTGTGTATGCTCCGTGCATATGTGTGTGTATGTGTATGTGTGTGTGTGTGTTTGTGTGATTTAATGATTTTATTCTATGCATCAGTCTGTAAGTGTCTGTCTGACTGTTTTTATCTGCATATCATTATATTTTTACAAGAGACATTGTGGATGTGTATGTATGAATGCATACACGTATGTACATATGTATGAAGGTATGCATGTATGTATGTGTGTATATTGTGGTTGTGTGGAAAGAAATTTACTTCCCAACCACATCGTTTCAGGTTCAGTCGCACTACATGGCTCCTTAGGCAAGTGTTTTGTATTAAAGCCTCAGGCCAACTAACTCATGGTGAGTGGATCTGGTTGGCAGAAACAGAAAGAAGCCCATTGTATATACATATATGTGTGTACCTTTTTGTCTGTACTTGTCCCCTCACTCCACAGTGGATTGACAACTGGTGTTGGTGTGTTTACATCCCCGTAACTTAGCTGTTCGACAAATGAAACCATAAGAATAAATATTAGGCTTAAAACAAGATAAGTACACAGGTCGATACATATGACTAAGAATTCTTTAAAATGGAGCCCCAGCATGGCCACAGTCTAATGACTGAAACAAGGAAAATAATAAAACAATATATATATACATATATGTTAATTCTCTAAATGAAGTATTAACAGTAACTGCACGATAAAGTGTAGTATATTGCCACTTAAGTGTGGCTGACCCCTAGGGGTGGATGTTACTGTTGCTTTTAGCCCCAGGAGGACATCTCCTCCAGCTGGCTTATCGACACACGACTGTGTCCTGTTTGCCAAGGGAGTTATCCCTCTCACCACGGCCAGCAGCACGAACGTATCCGGATTTCAGGGTTATTTCCCTTCGTCGGCGTTCGACAGCCGATGACCTTGGTGAGAGAGAAAAACCTGGCAAATCTTATATCTTCTTTTCCAGTGGCATTCTTCACTGATATTGAAAAGGTGAAAACAAGCAATGTTAATTCTCTAAATGAAGTATTAACAGTAACTGCACGATAAAGTGTAGTATATTGCCACTTAAGTGTGGCTGACCCCTAGGGGTGGATGTTACTGTTGCTTTTAGCCCCAGGAGGACATCTCCTCCAGCTGGCTTATCGACACACGACTGTGTCCTGTTTGCCAAGGGAGTTATCCCTCTCACCACGGCCAGCAGCACGAACGTATCCGGATTTCAGGGTTATTTCCCTTCGTCGGCGTTCGACAGCCGATGACCTTGGTGAGAGAGAAAAACCTGGCAAATCTTATATCTTCTTTTCCAGTGGCATTCTTCACTGATATTGAAAAGGTGAAAACAAGCAATGTTAATTCTCTAAATGAAGTATTAACAGTAACTGCACGATAAAGTGTAGTATATTGCCACTTAAGTGTGGCTGACCCCTAGGGGTGGATGTTACTGTTGCTTTTAGCCCCAGGAGGACATCTCCTCCAGCTGGCTTATCGAGGGATAACTCCCTTGGCAAACAGGACACAGTCGTGTGTCGATAAGCCAGCTGGAGGAGATGTCCTTCTGGGGCTAAAAGCAACAGTAACATCCACCCCTAGGGGTCAGCCACACTTAAGTGGCAATATACTACACTTTATCGTGCAGTTACTGTTAATACTTCATTTAGAGAATTAACATTGCTTGTTTTCACCTTTTCAATATCAGTGAAGTATGCCACTGGAAAAGAAGATATAAGATTTGCCAGGTTTTTCTCTCTCACCAAGGTCATCGGCTGTCGAACGCCGACGAAGGGAAATAACCCTGAAATCCGGATACGTTCGTGCTGCTGGCCGTGGTGAGAGGGATAACTCCCTTGGCAAACAGGACACAGTCGTGTGTCGATAAGCCAGCTGGAGGAGATGTCCTCCTGGGGATAAAAGCAACAGTAACATCCACCCCTAGGGGTCAGCCACACTTAAGTGGCAATATACTACACTTTATATACATATATATATATATATATATATATATATATATATATATATATATATATATATATATATATATATATATATATATATATATATATATATATATATATATATATATATATATATATATATATATATATATATATATATATTATATATATATATGTATCTATACAGGTGCAGGAGTGGCTGTGTGGTAAGAAGCTTGCTTTCCAACCACATGGTTCTGGGTTCAGTCCTATGGCATGGTAGTCTTCTACTTAGATAGACCTAAGCCTTGACAGCAGATTTGGTAGATTTGGAAACTGAAAGAAGCCCATCGTATATATATATATATATATATATATATATATATATATATATATATATATATATATATATATATATATATATGCAGACTATGTGGTAAGAAGTTTGCTTCTCAACTACGTCGTTCTGGGTTCAGTCCTACTGCATGGCACCTGAACATAACCCTGAAAATAGGGAAAATAGGTACGGCATTAGTTATAGGGAAGAAGAGAAAAGTCCTGAAAATAAAACCTGTGATTATGCCCACAAAAGTAGAAATAGATGTCCATTAATAAATTTTTGAAGTGAAAAATCTTATAATATATAAGGGTAAAGTAACGCCAGAGGGACAAGGTTACTACTATATAGGCTCCTAAGAAAATTATATAAAAGGAAGGATAGCCAACCATGAAAACACTTTTAGAGATGAGAGGAAAGAAACTAGTACTAATCTAAATAGATTAATTTGGGAAATTAAGGACAAAAATAAGGAATTTACACTGAAGTAGGAAATAAATAGCGGGGCAAAATTTTATAGCATTGGAAGAAAAATATGTTACTTGTGCATTAAGAGTCATTACATTTAATTAACAATAAAAGAGAAAGAGTTTTTTTTTGCCTACATAGAATTAAATATATGTTTAATGAATGCAAATAGATAAAATCAAATAGACATTGTACGAATGGATATACATCTAATAATTCCAAATAGATATAATTAAATGAGACGTATGTGAATAAATAAATATCTAGAATTAATAATTCTATATTAATCAGATACAGGAATAAACATTGAAACCTTTACCATCAGCTGATGTATCAAAATAAATAATTTAACAATTATATTAAATAAATGAGGGATAGAGAACTTGCTATATTCATAAGGGAAAAGATATATATATATATATATATATATATATATATATATATATATATATATATATATATATATATATATATATATATATATATATATATATATATATATATATATATATATATATATATATATATATATATATATATATATATATATATATGTATATACATATATATTTATATGTTTTAATATATGTGTATATTTAATAAATTTTTAAATAATAAAATACATTTAAATAAACACTCTGTCAATGATAAAATTTAAAATATACATAGAAAGTGACCTTCAAATGAACTGAGCCCCACCATTTGAAAATGGTCTTAACTCCATACATGTGATGCACAGTAAATCATACTCCCATTAAACATAAAAATTTATTTAACTAAATATATATATAATAACCTAAGCTATCAACAAATAAGACTAATTCCTGTAAATAAATAAAAATTGTAATAAAAATTGAGTATGGCCGTAAGACCTAGTTCCTCAGTACCTCAACTAGCTATTGTCCACTGTGGTCGTACATTACCTTCATGAGTGAAATACCTCACAATCACTAAGCCACACACATTCGCATAGCATAATCTATAGAGGTAAAGACAGGGCAGAATGATTAAGTAGTTTGTTTTATAATCATGTGGTCTTGGGTTCGGTCCCACTGTGTGACAACATTGTCAAGTGTCCTCTACTGACCAAAGCCTCGTTAATGGATTTGTGAGACAAAAACTAAAAGAAGCCTATCATATGTGTATGTGCATGTGTGTGCCTCTACGTGTGTGTGTGTGTGTGTGTGTGTGTGTGTGTGTGTGTGTGTTTGTGTGTGTGTGTGTGTGTGTCTTCTGCTGTCATTATGCTTCAGCACAAGTGTCACCATCATATAAGTTGTGACCTTGTTGTTCAGTATTCTGTGGAAGGAAGTTCAACTGAGAGGAAATATCACCTTTCTTTGAAAATGGCGAGAGTTGGTGAAAGGAAAGGCATCCGGCTGGAGAAGCTCTGCCTCTCCGAATTTCATTTGACCAATGCAAGCACGGATAAATAAACATTAAAACAATGATGACAATGATGATGATGATTACAATGATGATGCTACACACACACACACACACACACACACACACACACACACACACACACACACGCACACCAACGCACACGCACACGCACTCATACACACACTCTCACACATAAACTAACTCTGAAATAAACTTCTCAGAATATCAGACCAATAAGAAATATTCCATGTGTAAATGATTTATAGATCCTTTGCACATGGAATAATTCTTGTTGTTCTGGGAATAACGCAATGAAACAGACAATAAATATTGTCTCGATCAGAGAGTATTGATATATGAAATATCACCTGCTTATGACTACTTAGGACACTAAAATATGGCTTTCATTTTACACAGCAAAATATTTATAGCCGACCATTAAATTACTGGGCCCAGTGCATGTGTGTTTCTGGTTGATACATAATAGCAAAACAAAGTTGTGTGTTTGACGTCATCAAAGCTGACCACAGACACAGGGTCAATATGTATACTGTTTCAATAGATATGTCCAAAATATAACAATATTGTGGAAGGTCACGAGAAAATGTGTATTTTGTAGTCTTGGTCCGACTGTGCAGGAGATAATTTTACACAAAGAGCAGAAAACATAAAAGCTGATGGCAAAATACTTTCTAATCTAATTCCATGGCCAGTATGATAAAATTAACATTAAACTAGACTTCTGATATTTAAATATATAAACATATTCAATTATTTGTGCTTAAAGAAGAAATAACTCTGTATGTATAAAAGAAAAATGTAGAAGAACAAAAAGAGAGAGAGAAAAAAAAAAGAAAATAACAGTAGTTCTTTTCTATTAAGTGAAAGTGTATATATGTATATGTATCAATAAATAAATAAATAAGAATATACAACATAAACGGTCTGGAGGTGTGAGAGATAAATATATTTATTTTATCGGTTGATTTCTGGAGAGTGATGGCTATTTTGCAGCCGTCATCATGCAATAATAATTTTCATTTTAGTGTATAATGAATAATAATATATGTCTTCTCTAATATGCATGCTATATATTGCATATTACTATGGTACGTTTAAAGATCAATAGAGATATAGAAGGCTAGCTCTTCAGATCAAATGAAATGAACATCCTGGTGGCATCAAGTCCACAATTGGAACATTTTTGTGATTACCACATGATTCTATGAATCCTTATATTACGCATTAAATGCACGCACACACATACATAAATACATATATAAACAAACACACACATACATATAATACTTGTTTGAGGCATTAGAATGCAATCTTACTGGCCATGACCTTCAAGCCGAAATTGATCCCAGCATTTTCTTAATCTGGTTTCTGAGACTTAAGCAAGCCAACACCACCAGAGCTCCTATACCACGTGATTTTAGCCTTCCTTGGCCATTGGCAAGGCTAAGGAAGGCTGAAATCTCATGATATGGCAGTTCTAGTGGTGGCAGCAGACGATAACTGCTCTAGAAATAAACTCCGACCATGGAGCAAGTACAAAAACTTGCAATTGTCAGGTTTCTCAACTATGCCCTCTTCAAGGCTGCTGTCTATATACTAACGTAGTCTACAAGTTCTGTGTTATAACACCACTCTCTCTCAAAGCAAGGGTGTTTATCGATAGTGCCACTACCATGCAAACATGAACTCTTTCTCCAATCCAAATTATAAATTATCAACCTCTTTAGCAACTTATATACACAACCTAGAATCTTACAATATCCCATACACTCTATCCTTGTCCATAGCAAGCGAAGTAAACACTAGCAAGCGTAAGTTATGTGTAAAGGAATCATTAACAATTCTTCGCCTTCATAACTCCTCATTACTTAATAGATCCTCTGATATTATTCATTCTTGTAAACAAGGCTGAAACAAGGAAAATGTCCCTTGTATTTGAATACTATACAAATATTCTTTTAAAAAACTTTTCATTTAATTTTTCCAAAATTTAATTGCTTTCCATACTTACAGTTGAAAAAGTCTCAATGACCGAAACCGGTACTGAAATGTTTTTTTTATAAAATTATTTTAGCATTTTCTACCTTGACTTTTTCCCATATATTTACATATACATATATATACACACTCGCGCACACACACAAATAAGGGAAGCCCCTGGCCATCTGGAATCACTGCAGAGAAGCTCAAATTTTCTAGTAAGGTAGGATACACGCTGGTCATGCACATAGTTAATCAAATTATTCAGTGGGACATAAAACCCAGTGACTGTTGTAGCAGCTGCAATGGTGAGGAGATTCCTTATATAAAAGCAATTATACAGGCATCAACCTCCTGGACCATGAAATGAAAATTACGGAGAGAGTTATAGCCTAATTAATTAAGAGCAGAATTAGGCTAGACAAAAGGCAGTTTGTCTTTGTCTGGGGAAGAAGCATTACCGACGCTATTTTCATAGTCAGGCAACTGCAAGAGAAATACTTAGCTGAGAATAAACTATTATTCGTTGATGTAGAGAAGGCATTCGATAGAGGACGCTGTTATGTGACATCGTCGGCTTTTGAGGAGGCTAGAGATAGATGAAGCTGTAAAAGCCCTGTACAAAGGTGCTGTGAGTTAGTTGACAATTAGTCACGAGTACAGTGAAGAATTTGGAGTACAGGTAAACATTCATCAAGACTCAGTCAGTTGTCCCCTCCTTTTCATCATTGTCCTCCAGGCCATAACAGAGGAATTCAAGACTACCAGGCCCTGAGAGTTACTATAGGCTGATTATCTTGCCCTTAAAGCAGATTCTGCATCAAAGCTAGAAAGGAAATTACAGGTGTGGAAGCAAAACCTGGAATCTAAGGATCCTACCCACTTCAGTTAAGTGGCCTTCCTCGATTGGTAGGAAAGGTTTAGGCAAGAATTCCATTCAGTGTACCAAGTGTCAGCTATAGACACACAAGTGGTGCAGTGAAATAATAGGAAGGTTATCAGAGGAAGTAGTATTCGTATGGGGAAGATTACAACAACCATAAACACACCAGGTACTCAGGAAATGGGTTCTCTCAAATGCTCCGGATGCTCTTTAGAAGTAGTGAATAATTTCTGCTACATGGGAGAGAAAATTAGTTGTGGTGAAGGATATATGAAGAGCATAATAACTAGAATATGAATAGGATGATTGCACGAAGTTGGTTCCAATGCTGGAGTCGACTTTGCTCAAATCTATTATGTATATATGTATATGTGTATCAACAGCATCGTTGAACTTCCATTTTCCATTCTGGCATGGGTTGGACGATTTGAGAGGAGGTGGATAACTGGAGAGCTGTCCGGACTCCAAATGCTTGTTTTGACATGATTTCTACAACTGGACGCCCTTCCTAACGCCAGCCACTTTACAGAATGTTCTGGGTGTTTTTTACGAGTCATTGGTATAGAAACGTTAATGTAGCACCAGCACGAGAGTGATGGTGTTGCATTTTACATGGCACCTGCAAAACAAAGACCTCTCAGCCGGGAGAGGAAGTGTGGGTAGGTCCTTAGTAACCAACGAAGACAGAAGCTCTCTGAACTTTGTCCAACCTGTTCTTATTGTAGCAACTATGTTTTCAGAACTTCTAACTCCATTGCAAACTTGGTTGCCTAGGTAGCAGTAGTTATCTGCTACTTCTAAGAATCCCCTGAGCAGTTGACCAAGTCAGTTCTCTGTGCGTTTTTACTGCTCAGTGCCAAAACAAGGAAATAAAAGAGAACATGAAGATAAAAGTGACAGAAACCCTAACTTTAACATTAATTATTAAAACAAAAATGATAATAAAAAGCATTGTATATTGTATTTTTCTTCCCAAAACCTTAGAAATTCATCCAAACATCTTGCAATAAAACACATCAGTAGGTAAATAGGAAATGAATAATTAAACAGAAACCAAAGCTGAAAATGTGAAATAGTGAAAAACGTTCTGCTGTGAATACCTTTTTGGTAACTCTGCACTATGAAAATTGTATATCAGCCCTTTTCCTTTGTGTAAACAAGTACTTAGGATGTGATTACGTAAGTTGTTGTTGTCCTGCTGTAAAATTAATTGTTTTCTTTTAAGTAAAGATGACACACAGCTTCTTTTTACTGTTGCAGTAAATGCAAGAAGAGGCAAAAACAGGCATAGAGTCTTTTACATAAGTACTGTTTCTATAAAAATAATGCTTTTAGGTAAAAACTACTATTTTACTTGAATCCCCAAATGTATTTGGAGAGTTGGGTGGCAAATTTCCTATTTGGTCAGATAAAAATGTTTATACAGGTAACAATGTATCTTTGAAATAATTTCCAATGAGGGTGTGTACTATTTCAACTGTGAGAGACCATTCATTGCAACATTGGTACATACACTTAAGAAATTGGCAAGATAATAACCATCAAGTGTGCAGCTCTGAACCAGCACAACATTATAGACAAATAAAGCAATTTCTTTGGGGGCTAAAACCTGGGTGTTTCAGAAAAATACAAAAACTTGTGCAATGAATATTTTCTGGTCTTAACTTTAATATCCATATTTGTCATCGAAAAATAGCTATAATTGTTGTTTTCTATTTACATGTTTCAGTCATTAGACTGTGGCCATGCTGGGGCACCACCTTGAAGAACTTTAGTCGAATCAATTGACCCCAGTACTTATTCTTTGTAAGCCTAGTACTTATTCTATCGGTGTCTTTTGATGAACTGTTAAGTTACAGGGCGGTATGCACGTCAACATCGGTTGTCAAGCGATTTTGGGGGGACAAACACTAACACAAATAACAAACACACACACACACACAGACAAACACAAACACACACGCCCCCCACGCCATATATATACGATGGGCCTCTTTCCGTTTCGGTCTACCAAACCAACTCAGAAGGCTTTGGTCAGCCCGAGGCTATAGTAGAAGACACTTGCCCAAGGTGCCACGCTGTGGGACTGAACCCGGAACCATGTGGCTGGTAAGCAAGCTTCTTACTACACACACACACACACACACACACACACACACACACACACACACACATGATTGTTTTTGTCTGTGTCTGCCTACCAAATCCAGTCACAGTGCTTTGGCTAGGTTGAGGCTGTAGTAGAGGACGCTTGCCCAAGGTTTCATGCAGAAGGACTGAACCTGGAAACGTGGTTGAAAATCAAACTTTCTATCAACAGCCACTAGAAGAAAATTAAACCATCACAAGCTGCAGCATTGATATAATATTGAAATATTATAATTAGCAGGCCATGGCTATAATTGGCAAACATTTATTCAAGGTCATTTATTGTAGTCCTAACCAAAGGTGCTTAGTACTTTGGAACTAGCCATGGGATATTTACTAAAGTTCCAACAATTGCACCAGCTCTCTATTTTGGTAGAGCTATTGTTTAACATATGTTTTGTATTAAGTGAATTAATAAAGGCGTCAAAATTTTGCTGCAAGAATAAGAAACTTTAATAGAATTTCTATTAAAGTTTTTTATGATACACATATGTATGCATACACATACATACACACACACACACACACACACACACACACACACACACACACACACACACACACACACACACACACACACACACACATATATATATATATATATATATATATATATATATATATAAATGTAAATTCTGAAAATGTTGGATAAATTAATGTCAGTTTGCTGATTCAGTAATGGATTTTACTTTTGAAATTGTTAATATTGCTCTGTCTTTGCATCTTAAAACACAAACACAAACACACGCGCACGCACGCACGCACACACACACGCACACGCACACACACACACACACACACACAAAGACTCAACAGTTATCGTGAGTAATATATTTGTAATACTGTTGGTAAGGGACATGTGATCAAAGAGCTTTTGCTGTGTAATATGAAAAATATATCAGATTTTTCTTAAGAATTATTTTACAAAAAAAAAACTAAGCTTAATCGCATTTTTGCTATTTTTATGTTATATAATGAAATTTATGACAAAAAAACAACAAAAAAAAAAACAAAAAGAGAAGCAGGAAAGAAAGAAGAATATGAAAGCATGTCTGCCTGAATTGATTTTCGTATACTTTTGTCTAAATTTAGAATCAATTGTGTTTTTATTAATAAATTATTCTTTCTTTTCAATATATATATTATAGTTTCAAAGAAATATACTATTGATAAATTTAACCGAGTTTACATTTTTGGAATCTAGAATCATGGTGAGTACAAGATAAAGATTTTGATATATTGACTACATAATGCTTATACACACACATGCATATACTCACTGATATTTGTCAAATACGTTGAATATATATTTTTATGAAAAATCTGTGAATTGTACTCAATAGACGTAAAGTGAGGATAGAGCTATAATTCTTCTTGACCAGAATGTAGAACATAGTTGATCATGTCCTGTCACAATTCTGTGCTTTTTTCGTTTTCTGTAACAGTTACAATTCCTGATGTTTAATGCTTCCAACCAGTTCGTCAAGATTGACCGCCATATCATACTTCTCTTTCCTCTGTTTTGCTTCCTTTCAACCTTTCTGGTCATCGCTAAATTCTCCAGGCCCTCTTTCTTCATCACATGACCAAGAAATCTCAGTTGCGTGGCCCTTATCTCACAAAGTAATTTCCTATTTTCCACAACCCAGGGGTCATCACGTTTTCCTTAGACATTTTCTCTATGCTGGACTCACAGCTCTCCAAGCTTCTTTTCATCATGGCAGCTTGCTGGCAGAATCGTTAGCACATCGGGCAAAATGCTTGTTGGACTTTCGCCTGTGTTTATGTTCTGAGTTCAAATTCTGGTGAGATTTATTTTGCCTTTTATCTTTTCAGGGTCAACAAAATATGTACCAGTCACGTACTGGAGTTTATGTAATTGATGCCATGCCCTGACATTACTAGCCTAGTGCTAAATTTTGAAACCAGCATTTTGGTTTGGTGTAAAGGTGAGGTTTTTTAATAAATCAGTGTATGTTGGCCTTGGTTTAGCCATGTATTGAGACAAACCTAGAAGTTCCAGTGTTCAACGATAGTTTTTAACGATGTCAGGAGGATGAGAAATAAATTACCCCAGGGAAAGGACATAGGTTCCCACATGTAATGTTTGCTGTAGGAAGGAATTGAACTTGACTCTTCAACTCAGTGATGCAGGTAGCAATCATTTGTGAGTGAGTTGAGGCTCACTCGTAGGTAGTATGCCTTGGCTCACTGTTCTGGTATCTACGTAGTTGTGGCCAGATGCAGATTTGCTCTCAGCCCTCTCAGCCCTGCAGAATGTGGCAGCTGGAAGGAGGAAGAGAAAAGAGAAAGTGAGTGAGAGAATAAGAGGGTGAATGGTAGGGTGAGTGAGAGGGAGCTGCACCAGCATCTGGTTGGTACATGTTTACAGCTGAGCAGACTGGAGCAACATGGAATAAAATATGCTCATTCAAGGACACAACTTGCTGCCAAATGAACTCAATAAATTGCTTATTCCAGTGTGTCAGTTCTTACGTCTGTGAATTATAAACTACCTGTCATAGGCAATCAGCTATGAAATAGGCCTATATATTCTCAATCTGCTAGAAATTGCTGTCAAATCTCTCACAAATTCTAATGTACTGTCTTATATATATATGTGTATGTATGTGTGTGTGTGTGAGAAAGAGAGAGAGAGAGAGAGAGAGAGAGAGAGAGAGAGAGAGAGAAAGAAAGAAAGAGAGAGAGAAAGAGAGAGAGAGAAAGAGAGAGAGAAAGAGAGAGAGAGAGAGAGAGAGAGAGAGAGAGAAAGAGAGAGCATAAATATGTGTAAAGAATATATATACATATGTGTGTATGTGTGTGTGGAGGGTTCCAAAAAGGCGATTTCTAACAAGGATTCTTCATATTTCGTTGGTAGCTTACTGGCATAAGATTTTTGCAAATATGAAATCATTATTACATGTATATGATATGTTATGAGAATTTATGGAAAGGCATCCCATAGAAACTCAACAAATATGTTAAAAAATGGAGAAGAGAAGATGCTAAATTCTTTTAAATTTTAACATCTCTTCTCCACTTTTTCACATACTTGTTGAGTTTCTATGGGTTACCTTTCCATAATTCTCATAACACACACAAACACACACACACACACTATATATATATATATATATATATATATATATATATATATATATAGATAGATAGATAGATATAGATAGATAGATAGATAGATACGTATGTATGCTTACATATGTATAGACATATATATCTGCATGTGTTTATATGTATATGTACACGCGTGTGTGAGTATGTATATATATATGCACATGTATGTGTGTGTATGCGTACGTGTATGTATATGTGTACATGTGTGCATATGCAGATTCTATGAACGATGTTTTATTTCCCCCACACATATTGGAGTAATTTCCCTTCATTCAACGGTTTTTTTCATAGCGATTTTTGTTTGTCTTAATAACTGATGAGATGCCGGAGCAGACTTCAGCCCCGGTATCTGAAACTCTGGGTCTTATTATGACAACTAACTAATTGCCACACACACACACACAGATATATATATATATATATATATATGTTGTTGTACTTGGGGATGGTCATATTGCCAGTTTAGCCAATAAAAACACACGCACTGTATATTTGGTGTTAATTTGCTTCAGCTTTATATTACATTAATCTTAATCTTATTTCGGCCAGAGTTCTTTCGTCACACTTCTGTGACCTCATCAGTGGTCCTTTGTTTCCTTCCTTCTTATGTGTGTCTCACCTTGCTAAATATTAGCCATTTTGTCAAATATATATATATACATATATATATAAATATATATTTATATATATATATATACATATATATATAAACAAATATATATATATATATATATATATGTATATATATATATATATATATATATATATATATATATATATATATATATATATATATATATATATATATATATATATATATATATATATATATATATATATATCTTAGGTTATCTCAGGAACAACTTTGGAGTAAATTACAATAAAAATTGCTTGTGATAGTGACATTGAGTCAGGTGGGAAACTAAATGCTTTGGTTCCTCCGTCAACTCAGTTCTATTACCATTTGCTGATGTCTTGATTTACAACACATTATTAGCAAAAGGTAGAAATATTGAAACCTATCGTAAACCATTGTTAAAAATTAAGAAGAAATAGCCTGATCATACAAGTGATCAATTATTTTTGTAAATTAGGATTTACTGGAAATAATAGAAATGTAACGAATTGGTTTCTACGTAAGTTATTTGTATATACGACTAATTATTTTTCCTGTTTAAATTTGATGTTCTGTCTACACAAGATTTACAAATTGCATGCTTTATAGCAGAAAACTAGATTTTTAAGCCATAAATTAAGACTTATTTTATTCACCACCACACCAGTCTCGTCATTATTATCGTTATTAGAAATTAGAATCTTTGTTTGTATTCATTTTATTGTCTTCTTTATTGTGATCAACTAAATTCAAGTTTGTATTGCTCTTTATAGAAGTGCTGATGTTGCATGGCTTAATGGATTGGTTGCTGAACTAGTCACGTGTGTCTAGTTGTTTTTGGTTGCTGTGGCGACGGGTTGAGTTGAATGAAAACATGTTTCTTGGGCTGCATCAAGTAACTGAACAGCGCTCGTGAGCACTTTAACAAAAGAATCTGTTGTCATACATAAAAACCAACTGCGTTGGTCTATTATAGAAAACAATAGCAACAATTACAAACTGGGAGAGAGATACTGCTTGGAGTTTACAGCAAGCTATTGCTATGGCAACATGCAGCTTACTCAGCATAGCTGGAAACAGTTGCGCTACGTTTGAGGTGATGGAGCTTCCTGTCATCTATATGTGCCATTTGCCCTAGCTGCCTTCCTGGGTGATGTGGCTGGTAAAAAGGCAAGCCGAACGGTTTTTATAGTCAAATCCTAGAATATTTGAGAAAACCTGTCCATACCATCGCTTCTCATTGATTGGTCACTTAATAGACTAATCAAATGAAACTATGGTGGTTTTCTCATAATGTCTAACTGCATATCCAGGGTTCAGTTTCAAATCACTACTACACACTCATGTTGGCATGACTGTGGCTTCGATTCCCAGATTGGTAATGCTTTGCTTTCTTGAGAAAAATACTTTTGTTGTTTCCGTTCATTGAAGTGTAACGAGTGACCCCGCAGTAGACTTGCATCTCGTTCAGCAGCAGGGAGGTTGTGCTCTCATTCCTTTATGCACAATGGAAACAGGGTAATTGGTCCTAATGAGCCAGCGGACTTGAGACATTAATTTATTTTACTAACTAAAATTGCATTAAATCTGATATAATATTAAACTTGCTTCTCAACATCATCATCATCATCATCATCCTGATTGTCATCATCATTATCATCGTCGTCATCGTCGTCATCATCATCATCATCATCATCATCGTAGTCTCAGACAAGTTACTGCAGTTTCTCAAGTGTTGCAATTTGAACGAAAGTGGTAGAATAGTTTCAGCTTTAACCAAATTAAAATTCAAAACTTTGGGGTAACAACTTGCCATCATGATTATGTTTTAGACTAGGTTTTGGTGGAACAATTTGCATTCCATTTAGTACAGAGTTCCACGAGTAAACACCTCTCTAATAAGCACCAACCTTATATTCAACCATTCTCAAATTATCGACATTCACATCATCTCACCACACTAACAACTGAGCCATTTCACTTCTGTATGTATACTCAATGAATGGTGATCAAAAATTAAACGAAAACTGCAATTTGGTGTGATTGGGTTTCGGTTTAATGCATTGATAATGAGATTTCAATACTATCAGAAGATGGTGGCTTATGTAAATTAAAAGTTAGAACTAGTATGTTGTTTTTGTTTTGTTTTTGGTTTCCTTTTTTAGTTTGATGTCCTTCTTAATTATATCCCCAAGATCAAAGGTTTCCAAGTTGTGTGACAGGATACTTTTCCGTATTAAGAAGAGTCTTTAGTTGTATTGGGAAATTTGGTGGAATTCAATCAATTTGTCAAGAATATATGGCGTAAATTACATTTAGAACTTGGCAATTCTGTGTAAAGTTAGACAAGTGATTAGTGAACAGGATAACTAATTAATTAGAAAACTTATGCATCACAAAAATATTTATTTTTGAAAACACTTGTAAAAATATGAAGTTTTGGTTTAGAGAGTAAATTGAAGTGGAAATTTCAATTAAGCGATAAAATTTAAACTTAAAAATTCATTTTCAGACATTTATTATTTTAGTTTTTTATTTGTTTCAGTCATTTGACTGCGACCATGCTGGAGCACCACCTTCAGTCAAGCAAATCGACCACAGGACTTATTCTTTGTAAGCCTAGTACTTATTCTATTGGACCCTCTTGCCGAACTGCTAAGTTACAGGCACGTAAACACACCAGCATCGGTTGTCAAGCGATGCTGGGGGACAAACACAGACACACAGACATAAACACACACACACGCACACACACACATATATGTATACGACTGGTTTCTTTCAGTTTCCGTCAACCAAATCCACTCACAAGTCTTTGGTCGGCCCGGGACTATAGTAGAAGACACTTGCCCAAGGTGCCACGCAGTGAGACTGAACCCAGAACCATGTGGCTGGTAAGCAAGCTACTTACCACACAGCCACTCCTGCGCCTATAAACGTGAGACGCTTACAGCACCTAGGTTTCCCAAGCGGTCACCCATCTAAGTACTGACTAGGCTCGATGTTGCTTAACTTCGGTGATCGCACGAGAACCGATGCTTTCTAAGCGATATGGCTGTAAGCGTTTAATAATATTAATTTTATGATTGAGTCTTACATTGAACATACCAAAATGACAACCTCCACATCTTTTCACCAATTAATAATGCATCTAATGGAAGGTATCATTATACCACAATACACCTTGAAAAAAAATGTAGGTAAATAAATATTTGTTGGAATCTCAGCTGTTTCATGAGGAATTGTAAAGAAAACATTCTTGAACAGCAGACGTAGAGGCTCTATTAATAGCAAAGTATAACAAAAATATCAAAATACAGACAGTGTATTCTTGTTACAATTAACACCAAATATGATAGCCAAACTATTTTCTGATTCTTGAAAGAAATCTCATACCATCTGTCAAAAGCATTTAACATCCGACAATAACTAATGAGAAACAAAATATTTGTCTAAGTTTCAAAGATATACACTTATATATGCGGACTACTGTCCTCACCTTAATTGTTAGGGCCACAACGATTTTGGCTCTTGCGCCATCCAGCTTTCATCTGATGCTTTTCATAGGCTGCATGGTTAAAATACTTGCTTCCTAAAGATACGGCATTGCGTTCAGTCCCCCAGCATGGTACCTGGGGAAAGCGTTTTCTGATTTAGCCGGTGTGTGACCATAACCTTGTGAGCAATTCTGGTTGGCGGAAATTGAAAGAACAACGATGTGTACAAGTATAAAAATACATACACGCAAACATGCATCAGTGTCTGTGTGTATATATGTATGTATCTATGTATGCATGTATGTATGTGTGTATGTATGTATGTACGTACGCATGTGTGTGTATGCGTATATATGTATGTGTGTGTATATGCATATGTATGTATATATATATATATGTATATATATATATATATATATATATATATATATATATATATATATATATATATATATATATATATATATATATATATATATATATATATATATATATATCAAACAATAAGCAACACGGATTTCAAAAGTGATTGCAGTACGCACGTTTCATGCTACTTCAATTTATTTAAGTAATGTGAGCATTACCTTAAATGCAATATTTAAGGTAATGCTCACGTTACTTAAATAAATTGAAGTAGCATGAAACGTGCGTACTGCAATCACTTTTGAAATCCGTGTTGCTTATTGTTTGATTTTAATCACCCATCCTTTTGGGATACGATATTCGGGTGCCTTCGCATAAGTACCATATTCAAGCCTTGAATATATATATATATATATATATATATATATATATATATATATATATATATATATATATATATATATATATATATATATGGGAGAATATACGAAATAACAACAACAGACGAGGACAGGTCGTGTAAATAACAAAAGGATGTATTAGTATGACGCTCGGGAATACGGAAAGTCTTTGACGTTTCGAGCTACGCTCTTCAACAGAAAGAATACGGAGACAAGGAGAAAAACACGGAGAAAAAAAAATTGAATAGTGTTCAGTCAACGGTCAAATGTATGCTTGTATGTATGTGTATATGTATGTATATGTGCATGTGCGTGTATGTGTGTGTATATGTATGTATATGTGCATGTGCGTGTATGTGTATATGTATGTATATATGTAAGCATGTATGTATGTGTGTATCTTTGTATGTATGTATCTGTGCATGTGTGTGTATGTGTATGCAGGTATGTGTGTGTATGTGTATGTATGTGTATATGTATGTGTGTATGTATGTATGCATGTATGTATATATGTATGTATGTGTGCATGTGTGTGTATGTTCGTATGTCTGTGCGCATGTGTGTGTATGTGTATGTACGTGTGTATGTTTGTATGTGTGTATGTATGTATGTGTGTATGTATGTATATATGTCTGTATGTCTGTATGCATGTGTGTGTGTGTGTGTGTGCGTGTTGTACTTTTCAACTTTTGCCTATAAAATCACACTTATTACATTTTACTTTTATTGATTATCCCTTAACTATTTAACTAATTAACTGATCAATTGTTTGATCGCTCAGTCAGTCAGTCAGTCTCCTCGTAGAGCTCTTTCAATCACAGACTGTGACCACCTTCTTTATGACATACCCTCAACCTACCCTCATCTCCTCATGTGCATCTCCTGTAATTTTCCTAAGCTGATTATTCTGTCTTTGTTTCAGCAATCATTGTTTATAATATCTGGGTTTCCTCTGTGTTTCAGATATTTTAATCAGGGCAGGGGTACTTTGCGCACTCTCCTGCTTCACGGTCGGTGTGTAGTGTGTGATTGAGCGTGGCAGTTCATGGGTCTGTGTGTGTGAGTGTCTACTTATGATTAGCCATGTATGTTAGTAATTAGTAGTTAATTAGCAGCGATTTCTGGATAGCAGATGTTGGAAGGTGGGTGATTTGAGCTTTTGAACTTTTGGGTTTTGTTTTAACAGAACTATTAGAAATACATCCACATAAATATATATTTACATTCCTTGTACAACCTTATTCTTATGGGGGTAGATACACTCACACATATACAAACATATGCATACAAGCGAAACATAGTAAGTGATGGAGATCTTGCTATTGCCTTCATACACACACACATATTTATATACTTACCTATCTATATACCTATATCTACGTGCGCGTTTGTCCTTGAGGGAACATGGCCTAGTGAATAGTGTATTGCACTTGTGATCACACGATCGGTGTTTCAAATATTGGACCGGAATGTGAGCTGTGTTCTTGAGTAAAAGAATTCATCTGAGGTTGCACATCGATCACTTCAACACAAAACACATGGTACACTGTGCACTTGTCCAGGCAACGTCGATTTAATGGAATGTGTCAGCTAATGCACAGCACATAATTTCATAAACCTAGACGAATCATTTGAGTAGAGTGCAACAAGACACGTCTGTACTATCTTTCTTGGACCACAAGAGACTACCATCATATATATATATATATATGTATATATATATATATATATATATATATATATATATATATGAGAATGAAAGTGTTCAATATCTACAATGATGATTATTTGTTCAGAAATCGGTGATAAATCATTCAGATTTTACTGCATCACTTAATTGTCAATTCGACAATACAGCGATGAATATATCATTATCATAATCACCACCACCATCATCATCATCCTCATCCTCATCATGATCATGATCACCATCACCATCACCAAAGCCACCACCACCACCACCACCACCACCACTGCCGCCGCCGCCACCACCACCACCACCACCTTCATCATCATCGTCGTCGTCGTCTTCATAGATTTTCTATCAACTTTCCATGCTGTGATGGGTTGGACATTTTTCAGTCAGTATTTTCATAGCTAGATATTCTAGATGGCAAAGCCTTCCTTTCTCTTAAGTAGGTCTCTCAAATATTCCTTGGGGAGAAATCAAAGTCAGTTTTTATTTTATGTTTTTCCTCAAACTGATTAATAAAAAATAATGTCTAATTTTCATAGCCGTAAACTTTAGCAAAATAGTTGCTAAACAGTTTTCCTTTCTGGACATATGTGTGCGCTTGTACTTGCGCGTGTGTGTATGTGTGTGTGCACCAGCACACGTGCGTGTGTGTCTATGCATACTTATTTATCTGCATATAGCTTGGTCTAATAGAAAGAGAAGTACATTTCACAATGATGAGACATTAGGTTTAATCCCACAGCAGAACATTTCAGCTGTCTTTTAGCATAAACTCAGAAACTGTTTGGAATGGATCCTTTAAGAGCAGAGACTGAAGCTAAAAGAAAAAAAAACACCTTTTCTACAGACTACTTTGAGATTTTCCCAGTCATGCACATGAAGTTTCTGAACAACAGGCATTCTGTAAGAATGAAACTTCAGAAATTCTTCAGAAAGTTCGATCAGACAATCACAAAGAAGAATCAGCTATACAGGCTGAAGATTTAGATGACTGAAAACCAGACTTACCCTCACCTTGAATATTTTTCCAGAATCCAAATGTCCCATGATCCTCCGGGTAGTTTTCTTTCTAGAGTTGGACCTGCGGCCTGAAATTTTCAGTTTGTACTAATATGGATTTTCATTCAAGAACTGCATGATTACCATTTAGTCTTCAACGAATACGCAGAGGTCTACGAATCTTTAAAAAAAAATTGTCATTCTTGATAAACATTTCAACAGAAAACAAGCCGCGTCCATTGATCTAGAACAAAATGGTAACACTAACTGCAAGAAGATACCATTTCCACCATCCTAACATAACTAGCACCACGCGAATGACCGTCTAAACTATGTGAAATTCTTATTTTATTATTGTAGTCTGTAATTGAAATTCTATCGAAGTTACTCTGTGCCATGATAAACCCACATGACCACTATATTTGGGTTAGAAATATACACGCAAGCATG
>NC_142932.1:40619484-40641984 GCF_046866305.1 Octopus bimaculoides | reverse complement strand
GTTTGCCTGAAATCACCTGACAACAGAAGCGTAACACCTCCCATTGGAGCGTGACAGTCTCGGATGTCTTTCAGGGCTCTATCTAATGCTACCAAAGCTCTCTTGTGAGCCATGGTGCATTCATCCCAGACAATTAGATGACACATTTTAAGTACCTGCCCTTGATCTGAGCTTTTGGTGATGTTGCATGAAGGCATCTCGGATGCTGCTAAATTTAAAGGGAGTTTAAAAGTCGAGTGTGCTGTCCTGCAACCGGGTAACAAAGTAGCTGCAATCCCAGAGGAAGCCACAGCTACTGCGATGTCCTGATGCTGCCTAACTTCTGCAAGGAGAAGCTTTGTTATAAATGTTTTCCCTGTCCCTCCAGGAGCATCGAGGAAGAAGATTCGTCCATCACGTTGGCGTACACTGTTAATAATAGTTGTGTAGGCCTGCAGCTGGTCCAGAAGTAATTTATGCTTGTTTTCAGCAATGTAGTTTGAAAGCGCTTGAGTGTCGTAAGATGTTGAAATAACAACGGGTGACGTTTGGAGTAAAGGGAAATGAAAGTGTCGCCTCTGGAGTTTGCAAATGACCACTATACTGATAGGTAACTGTGCAAACAAAATTTACAATCGATAAATGTCTTAGAACAACCAGTCACTCATCTGGGAAGGCCTTGAAATCAATGTTACCAATTGGGGATTATGTGTGTCGCAGTGATAATAGAAAGACTGAAAGGAGGTCTGCAACGAAATAATTTTACTCAACACTTTGCAAGTGAATCAGTGGAGGCAAAGATGCGTCTCATTTACTTGACAATTTATGCACCACATTGCAGAAATCACAATGTAAGTATATCTGAAAGGGTTGTCTTACACTGTTGTACCGTTGAATTACAAATAATGCTCATCTGTTATGTTCGGGTTAAACTTTCATCAACATCAAAAATATATGAATTTTCATGGGAGTTATGGCCGTTATGCAAAGAATATAATTTCCAAATTTCATAAAGATCCATTCAGTACTTTTGACGTAGTTTTGGAGAAGAAAACAAATGACTAATGTGTGTGTTTGTGTGCATGTGTATGTGTGTGTGATGGGTGTATATATGTATAGATATCTGTATGCATGTATATATGTATATATGTACATATTACATGTACATCTATATATATATATACATCTACACATATGTATACATATACATGTATGCATATAGATCTCTCTCTATATATATATCTATACATATACGTGTACATATACATCTATATGTATATACATATACATCTCTCTCTCTCTTTCTTTCTCTCTCTCTCTCTTTCTTTCTCTATCTCTCTCTTTCTTTCTCTCTCTCTCTCTTTCTTTCTCTCTCTCTCTCTTTCTTTCTCTCTCTCTCTTTCTTTCTCTCTCTCTCTATACATATACGTGTACATATACATCTATATGTATACATATACATCTCTCTCTCTCTCTCTCTCTCTCTCTCTCTTTCTCTCTCTCTCTCTCTCTCTTTCTCTCTCTCTCTGAAAGTATCTGTCATTACAGTATCGAAATGGTGTACATATACATTTATATGTATACATATACATCTCTCTGTCTATCACTTTCTTTCTCTCTCTTTCTCTGTTTCTCTCTCTCTCTGAAAGTATCTGTCATTACACTATCGAAATGTGATTGTTTCAGTTAGTGGAATAGTTTCATTTTTAAAGTGAAAGTATTTGACATGAGTGTTTTTGTTTCACTTTTGACACGTAATACTTAAATAGTGGAGGAGATATTATGTTGCCGTGTGCTCGAACTCTGCAAGAAGTTAAAAAAATTTTTTGACTAAAACACAACTGGAACCCTAAGTAAGGCATGTGTAAAATTTGAATGAAATTGGTTGCGTAGTTCTCGAGTTTTAGGGATTCACACAGACAGACAGACATACAGACAGACAGACAGACACACATTCTCATTTTTATATATATAGATATATAGATGTACATATATAAGCATGTATAGGCAAAGTTGCAAGTGCGTAACGGATACAATTAGAAATAAAGCGAAGTGGTGACAACCAAAACTGCTGCTTGGTGTCGGACAAGCCAAAGCATCTTCCAAGAAAATGTAGAAATATAAAGCAAAGCAACAATCAAAGAAGTATTCAGTGACGTTTTATATAACAAAACAAACGAGATTCCGATATTTCAGTTGATTCTTTTCATCAACGAGAATAAAAAGATTAGAAAAAACAATTGCTGTTGTTCAATCTTCTCTTTTCCTGACTTCTCAATTATTTTCTATGCATACTTTTTTCTTCCTTTTGATGAAGGACGTCACTCCAACCTAATATTCTCGTCTATTTCCTTCTTTGGCATATCACTTTCATCCGACATTTATTTGTATGTTGATTTTCCGTTTGTATTCCTACATTTTCCAAGCATGCGCTTTCGTCTGTCCGATTCCTTGCAGTGCTTCTTGTTTGTTTGTTTTTTCCTTGCCTCAAATTTTTCTCGTATCATTTGTATCATTTTTATCTTTTTATATCCTCACAGCTATGCAGAATTATTTATTTACCGCTATTTCATGGATAAACCACAACGTGTACACACACACACACAAACAAACATACACACACACACACATTAAAGTAAATAAGAACAGATGGAAATTGGTTTATTCACTACAGTTGTTTCAAACATGATTTTTTATTGATGAATAGAGTTGTTACATCATGCGAAAAAATTCGTTTTCTTTCGGTGAATATACACCAACTCAACATTAATAAGAACATTCCAAAAGTCAACATTAAGTGTATCTTCATGATTTTTGTCTAACTTCAGCCAAAGAATATATATATATATATATATATATATATATATATATATATATATATATATATATATATATATATATATATATACCCACACACACATGTACCATTGTATTTATCTATATACACGCACAAATAATTAAATATTGCATTTTTTTCGCTTTGTACTTTCAATCAATGAGATCCATTAATTCTCCCCATGCTGAGGTAGTGTTACAGAAAGTCTTTGTCGTTCAACTTTTCCATATTACTATTTAACAAAATTCATAAAGAATTTTTAGTGTTTGAGGAATTAAGAATAAAAACAAAGTATGTAAAAATGAAAATACCTGCTGCAAAACAAACAAAAACAAAATGGAAAAGTAAAGAAAACAACAAATTAACGTCGGCAATGATTCATTTTTGGATGCAGTAGAAACTCTGACTCTAATCCCGTAAACTTAATCCTAAAATTATCCTTAAATCCTAAATGCTTATACCAAAATGGTTTATTGTGATAGAATCAGTTAAAATGGCATTGTCCTGCATAAATAGATATATCTTGTTCGAAAATGTAAGGACATAGATCTTGTCGTATAGCCAGCTGGAGACGATGTCTCCTGGGGCTAAATTACAGCAACATTAGTCCTAAACCAGGACTGCCATATTATGTTTGCAAACAATCTTTATTATTATTATTATTATTATTATTATTATTATTATTATTATTTAGGTCACTGCTTGGAATTGAACTCGGAATTTTGGGGTTAGTAGCCCGCGCTCTTAACCACTACGCCATATGGCGTAGTGGTTAAGAGCGTGGGCTACTAACCAGCAGAATCACCACCTGCACCCCCAGCGTCACAAACAACCCCTCACCGCCCCTATCCTTATACCCATAATCTGCTGCTGCAGCTTTTGCTGTCTTTGCTGTTTAAAATGGTCATCTTTAAAATTATAAGAAAGTAAAAGCTGATTTCTCTGACTTACAAACAGAGAAATTATTTACTCATAGATTTATATTCAGTCTTACGTGCATTTCTCAAAGACATATTTCATGTTTATATGTTTATCATTATAGCAGAAGGTTTTTAAGAACCTTACCAATAAAAGAAGTGCCAGCCGTTGTCATAGATATTTATGTAAGTCTGTCTGGGTCAACACTTTTTCATTTTTATTTTTATTCATACTACGGTAGACAAAGAAGTTTTGTTTTTCACCTTCAGTCTCTTGAAACCAATTATTTCACGGATACATATGGAGGAGGCTGGATGTTGATATATTTCTGTTTTGTTTATTATATATTGCATATCATATTTTATTCTATAGTATTGTAGCGAGCATTGCATTAAGATTTCAAATATACACATACATGCACATGTACACATATGAGTATATACAGGAGTGGCTGTGTGGTAAGTAGCTCGCTTACCAACCACATACTTCCGGATGCAGTCTCACTGCATGGCACCTTCTACTATAGCTTCGGGCAGACCAAAGCCGTGTAAGTGGATTTGGTGGACCGAATCTGAAAGAAGCCCGTAGTATATATATATATATATATATATATATATAGTGAAGTATATTTGCCATTTAAATGTGGCTGACCCCTAAGGGTGGATGTTATTGTTGCTTTTAGCCCCAGGAGATGTTCTCCTGGGGCTAAAAGCAACAGTAACATCCACCCTTAGGGGTCACCCACATTTAAATGGCAAATATGCTTCACTTTATCGTGCAGTTACTGTTAATACCTCGTTCAGAGATTTAACATTGCTTGTTTTCACTTTTTCGATATCAGTGAATAACTTCACTGGAAAAAGACTTATATTTTGCCAAGGGATTGTCCTTCTCATCGAAGGTCGGCGATTATCGTACGCTGAAGAAGGGAAATAACCCTGAAACTCGGGTCCGTACGTATCGCAGACCAAGATGGGAGGGATAACTTCCCTTGGCAAAAATAGACAGGACACAGATGTATGTCGATAAGCCAGCTGGAGGAGATGTTCTCCTGGGGCTAATAGCAATAGTAACATCCACCCTTAGGGGTCAGCCACATTTAAATGGCAAATATACTTCACTTTATCGTGCAGTTACTGTTACTACCTCGTTCAGAGATTTAACATTGCTTATATATATATATATATATATAAAAATATGTGTGTGTATGTATGTATGTATGTATGTATGTGTGTGTGTATGTATGTATGTATGTATGTATATATCTTTATATATATATATATATATATATATATATAAAGATATATGCATACATACATACATACACACATACATGCATACATACATACATACATACATACACACACACACGCGCACACACACAACCCATCATCAGACGATGGCTTAACTGGCCGAAACTTCGAAGTCACTGCCAAAAATTTTCTAGTTTAACAATGATGAATTAGTACTCTACAAATGCATGGAGTAACTCTTCAGATTAATGTAAAATTGTTTTGATTGTAACTGGACGTAATCCCCAAACATTAATATCTATTTATCTATCGTTCAAGGTGGTCCTCCAGGATGCTCGCAATCAGTTGACTGAAACAAATAGAAAATAATGGAATCTATCTATCTATCTATCTATGTGTGCTTGTGAGTATATGTGTGTGCGTGTATTTGTGCTGATATATGTGTATATATATATACATATATATATATATATATATATATATATATATATATATATATATATATATATGTGCACACACACACGCATGCATAGGCATTTAGAATGACGAGTAGTATATTACTGATTGTAGTACATACCTGAGCAGAAAGTTACCGCCAGTTTCCATCTTGCTTAATGCACTTGGCACTAGAAACAGCACTTCAGATCTGCTGGACGGAAGTGCAATGCTTCTTTTATACTGGATTTATTTTGCAGCCCAGCTTAGTTCAGTAACGAGAAAAAGCGAATGAAAAATGTGATGAGAATTTTTGTTTTCCAAGAGGAAAAGAAAACTTGTCTTCCATGGGATGATGTCAGCTGTAGCCAAAGTGGGGCAGATGTGTATGTATTCATGTTTTCAATTTTCTTTTCTAAAAAGTGGAGATGACTACATTGTCAAAATAAATTTTCTGTTATGACAAGAGAAGCGAAATATTTCCCTTTTTTTAGTTCAAACCCAGGTCACGTGATTTTTTTAAATGATTCTTCTTTAGGCATAGCAAAGCCAACAGCATCTGCCTACATTCATGCATGGCCCAGACTGTTCCAGCAGCTTTCATTTGAATTGGTCTTGCGTCCGTTATTCTTTTAATTTTTTCTACTTCAGTCGATTGAGTGAATGGTCACCTGAAACTAGAAGTCTTCAACGCCTGAAATACACGGGATGCAAGATACTGTAGCTTTTCTTTTCTTTGATCCTTGTCAAATTTATTCTGAAAAAGGGCTCAGTCCGAAACGTCGTATTTTCCACTCCCCTCGGCAATTTCACCCCACACTTTCTGTCAACACACACACACACATGTATAGATGTATGTATATACATTTATATATGTGTGCATATATATGTGCGTGTGTGCGTGTGAGTGTATGTATATATATATATGCATATATATATAGATGTATATATATATCTATATATATATGTATGTGTATTTTTGTATATGTTTATATATATACATGTATATATGTGTGTGTATGTGTGTATATATGTATGTATGCATATGCGTGCACGCATTTATACTTGCCAATACACGCACGTACAAGCACGTGCACACATACCATGACAGTGAAGGCACGCAGTTCTTGAAGAAAAGTATTTTCACCTCTTTATATTTCTCAGACATTTTATATTTCTATGAGTGTCATGAATTCCATTACCATACTTAGTGTTTCGTTAGTCTTTTGTGAATTGTGCACTCATCAAAACGCAGCTATTCCTGGTGGATCACCAAACAAAAAACAGTTAACTTAATAATATTTTAAGTTTGAAAATTGAAAAATAAACAAACAAACGTAGAAATGAATAAATAAACTTCGTCAGAACAGCTAATAAATGTTCATATTTTATTAAAATATTTTGAAAATCCGTCAGTTATTAACGAAAAAGTTTTTAAAAATTTTATATAATTCAACAATAACTTAAGTTTTATATAAAAATAAAGAAAACAAACGCTAGACTAAAATGCTGTGCATTCACCTAAAATTAAAGTTTAAATGGTAAGTTACATTATTGACTTTGAAAGTGAAGGTATAAAAATCACAGAATGACTAATATTTCATTTGAATATATCGATTATTGTTAATACTGGAGTATGACTAAAAAGTGTGAAAGTAGCCAAAAGTGGTGCTGTATATTTGACACACAAGCTAATCGCTAAACTCTCTCAACTTGAAAAAGGTATGTAACAAATATATTTTTAACATTGGCCATAGTGTCCATATCCCTCAATGTAGAGATGCTGCAACCGTTGAAACAACGATTTAGTTGAAGATTGAATCTTCTTCATCCTCATCACTATCGACATCGTTTAAAATCCATGTTCCATGATGGTATGGGTTGGACGGTTTTAATTGCATCCGATGGCCCTGAACACTACATTACATTCCATTGTCTGCTTTGACATGTTTTTCTTTACGGCTGGATGTCTTCCATAACGTTAAGCACTAGTGAGAGGGTCATGGACATCCTGCAAGGCCAAGATACCCTTCGCTTCTGGAGAGAGTAGGCTACGGTACAAAGGGAGACGATTTTATTCTGACATAAAATTAAATATTGTGCATTAATATTGAAGTATGGTAAGGCAGCGAGCTGGCAAAATGGTCAGGGCGCTGGACGAAAATGCTTCGTGGTGTTTCACCCGTCGCTCCGTTCTGCGTTCAAAATCCGCCGAGGTCGACTTTGCCTTTTATCTTTCGGGATCGATAAATTAGGTACCACTTGCGTACTGGGGTCGATCTAATCGACTGGCTCCCTCCCCCAAAATTCCGGGACTTGTGCCTAGAGTAGAAAAGCATGAGTTACATATTTTTTACGTAAGTCGGATTCAGTCATTTGATTATAGAGGGATTGATAAAAATACGTACCAAACAGTTTGTTGGGATCAATATGAGAAATAAGACTCTAAATAATTGAAGCGAGGTATAATGATGAAAAATTAATAGGAAAACAAATTAGCACAATCTTAACTGGAATGTCCAATGAACCTTAACTTATACTTTGGCAAATTGGAAATTCCCCAAAGAAATGAACAAAGAAAATCAACAGCACATATCTCAGACACATCTTATCCAGCAGATTGGAAAGATTCCAAAACGAACCATAAATTAAAAAAACACGTCTGTAGCACAGTCATTGTCTCTGGCTTTATTAGAGAGAGAAAAAACGTACTTCTAAACGACGCAGCTGTGGCCGGATTTAAATATTATTGTAAAAGAGAGAAAAAAGAAAAAAATAATTAAAAGGAAACTTGAAGTGAGATGAGAGGAATAGACTGGGAAATGTCTGAACCAATTGGACAAAGACAAAGATCAGTGAAAGGCTCTATTGCACAGAGAGGCACCTGTTAGCTTTTACTTATTTCAGGCATTAGACTGCGGCCATGCTGGGGCACTGCCTTGAAGAAAGTTTAGTCCCCCAAAAACTAACCTCAGTATTGATTCTATTTTTAGTTTGGTCCTTATTCTTAACTCTGTGTTACTTAACTCCTAATTTATGGGGACGTAAACACACCGACATCGGGTGCCAAAAAGTGGTGGGATCCAATGGGTTATATTTTCTAGTTTCTGATATTCAAGGTCCAAATTACAATTATAATTAAAGTTACAACACATATCCTTTCTACTTTAGGTACAAGGCCTGAAATTTTGGGGCAGGGTCTAGTTGATTTACATTGACCGCAGTACATGACTGGTACTTACTTTTTGGCCCCCAAAAGGGATGAAAGGCAATATCAACCTTGATAGGATTTTTACTGGGAGTGTACAGACCAACGAAATACCACTAAGCATTCTGCTTGATGTGCTAACGGTTCTGCTGGCTCACTCCATTAACCATGATTCTAAGAACGATCTAAGATTTTGGTCCAAAGCCAGTAATTTCAGGAGAAGGTATAACTCAGATACATCAGTGCTGGTGTTCAAAGGGTATTTACTTAATCGACCTCAAAAGGATGAAATACAAAACCAACCTCAACAGAATTTGAACTCAGAACATACGGATGGGTAAAATATCACTAATCATTTTGCCTGCCATTCGAATGATTCTACTAGCTCACGGTTAGAACAGATATCATAACCATCAAATCAGAGTCTACCACTTTTTCTTCAGAGAAAGCAAGAACACATTTGCCGATCCAATACGAATACCTGCTTTTAAAACAGATAACACCCAGTGACATGAAAATTATCTGGCTGTAAAACAATGATGTCCTAATAAAATGTATTTATCTGACTCACATTCAGAAAGATAAATGATTGTTAATTGAATTAAATGTGTCACAGACATAGCAAACAAGGTACTTCTGTGCATTGTGAGGTACTCAACTGCAGTTCCCATAGTCTTATCTACCCTTTAATTCAGTTCTGCATCTACTGCTCACATCAGTTATTTCCATTTACCTCTTAACTCCTTCTATTCCAACCCACCTGAAGTGGCACCCAGGTTTATGATCAAAACTGCCTGTTTTACAGTGATTCATATTGAAAACTTCCATTAAAATTTTATGTTAATTGATGTTTGAAATAATGCCTTGTGGTCATGATGATAATGATGATGTTGGTGATGATGGTTTGATCTATGAAAAAAAGAAATTAAAGCCATCACCATTCATATAATTTAAAGTTAGAGGCAGGAGTCATTCTACAGAATCGGCGTTCCTTAGAACAAATCTTGCCTTTGACTTGAATGGTCTGACCCGAAATATAAATCTGCTCATATTTATCTCTGTGTTACCTAAGATGTCATTTACTTATTTAAGACAGTGAATTTTGACTTAGACTTGGCTGTTATTTCTAACAGGTTCAGTGACCAGTTACAAACAGCACCATGTACAGCTAGGTGGATTGTGCCAATGAGAGTTAATTTGCTTTAGCTACAGCAACACAGTGGTACTGACGTGATACATTCGGCAGTCTTTTGTTTGGTTAACCAACCACCTTTTCAGATTCATGCCTACATGTGAAATGGAAAGCAGTATTTAAATTATTATTCAACACGAATGCAAGAAGAATATGATTAATTAAAAGTAAAACGTGTATCATCATCGTGTGAATTTATTGCATGCAAATTAACAATGCAGTAATGTGGAGAAATTTATTTTAGAAGTGATTTGAAGTTTAGGATTTATTTACAACGTACTTCTATACAGTGTAAATGTGATTGATATGGTCTGTTTTGACAAGAAGATATCAGAAATAAAAATATATTAGCAAGTTTTGAAATTATCTCTCATTGATTCATCTGTATTTGGAAAGCTATTTATAAAGCAGGGACAATAAAATATGATGGAATGTTTATCTGAAAGATGATAACTGAGATCAGACTCGTGTCTCATAGATATGTGAAGTCTCTTAGATTCCCTTGGTGATAGAATAGCATTATTAGATTAAAACTTTGCGATGCACAAGTAAAAGTATTGATTGCAATGGAGATACACAGGAGCTATGGTGTATAACAGGTTGAGTAAAGAGACTTTCTCTCATTATAGAATGGTTTTACAATGCTTGGAATATTGTTAAAAGATAATATTAGTAGATGTGAATTCCTATTGGATATCATAAATAGACAATATATTTCTAACCTCAAGTAGATAAGGATATTTACAGTGAAGCCAAACATAATCTCACTGAAGTAGAAAAGAAAAAAATAATAATGTAAATAGTAAATGGCATTTTTTGGTTCTATGATTTTTTTATGCCTTTTTTTATATATTTTGTAGTTTAGGAATTATTCTTAAATCTATGACTTTGCCTTCCCATATGAGTCTAGAAGTGCCTCTCTCTCTACAGTAAAATCACTCTATGTCTATGAAAATAACACATATGGTAGAATGCTATATAAGAGATATCGAGGCTGTTGCATTCATTCCACCGATTCAGGATATTTTAGGAGGAAAATGCTTCCAGATTGCAAGAAATGAAACAGAAATATGTTGTGTTGCAATATATATATATATATATATATATTGTGGTTTTTGGTTCAGTCCCACTGCCTGGCACCATATTCTACTACAGCTCAGATCCAGCCAATACTTTGCTTAGCATTTTTGGATTTGGTAGGCAAAACTGCAATGGAGCATGACCACAAAGTCATCAGCTCGTTGGATGCAATCAAAATGTCCAACACATAAAGGATGATGATGATGATATATATGTACACACACACGCACACACACGCACACACACACACGCACACACGCACACACACACACACATATATGATGTATGTATGTATATGCTGGCGGCAGGGAAAAAGCACCCTGTACAATTTGTAAAGAAGTTGAAATTAGGAAGGGCAACCAGCTGTAAAAACTATTGCCAGCATGGAGAACGTATGTTAAATGATGATTATGATGATGATTAAGATGTATACACACATACACATACACATATACACACTGTAAAATTTGTTGTGATGTCAGGAAGGGCATCTAGCTGCTGAAACGAAAGCATAAACCAGTGGTTCTAAACTGTCTTTTGCCAATGGACACCTTTGAAGCTTACTGTAATTGGATGGAGCCTAAAAGCCATTTAATGCTGAAAAAAAACCCCAGGAAAAACAAATTGTTTGTCCTCTTACCATCACCTGACAACCGATGTTGGTGTGTTTATGACCCCGTAACTTAGTAGTTCAGCAAAAAAAAAAAAGTATGATAGAGTAAGTTCTCGGGCCGATTGTTTGGATAAAGCTGGTGCTCCAGCATGGCCGCAGTCAAATGACTGAAACAAGTAAATGAATAAAAGAATTGTATTTTTTTATTAAATATTGATAAAAATTATAAAAGAAAATATTTTAAAATAAAAAGTATTTTAGAAGTTTAACCAATTTATTGAACATAAATTCTAACAACAAAATCTTACATGGACTCTATAGGGTCATATGCCCCCCCCCCCACCGTACCCTTCCGTAGATTAGCACTGCCATAGATGGAACCTAAAGTCTGATGTGGTCTTCTAACACAACTTGAAGAGAAGTAATGAAGTGTCCAACTCAACCAGCCGCGAAATGGAATGTAAAATGATGATGATGATGATGATGATGATGACGATGATGATGATGATGATGATGGTGATATTGTTGATGATGATGTTGATGATGGTGCGTGTGTGTATGCATGGGGCCAACAGAATAAGTATTAGACTTTAAGAAAATAAGTCCCAAGATATATTTGATTGACTAAAAGTCTTCGATGTGGTGGTCGTGGCATGGACCCTGTCCAACATCAGAAACAACTAAAGGAAACGATGAATAAGAGTAAATATATTTAAAATCATTTTCTGGCAGTTTATTGGTTATACGAAAGGCCTCCTCCCCCCACTTCCTCCTCCTCCTTCTCCTCCTCCTCCTCCTCCTCCTCCTCATCATCATCATCATCATCATCATCATCATCATCATCATCATCGTCATCGTCATCGTCATTTTATTGTCTACTTTTCCATGCTTGCATATAGATTCAGTTGAGGCAAATTTTCTATGGCAGAAACGGCCTTTCTTGTCATCAAAATTCATCTGTTCTCGAGCCAGGCAATATTTCCTCATGGCCAGGCATAACAAGGATTCTTGTTCACAACTATCACAAGATGCCAAATAAAAGACAAACAAATACACACAGACACACACACACATGCACATGTACACTGATGCATGTGTGCCTGTGTGTATATACATTTACAGTCACATACACATGTATATTTCTTGTATTTATTTCCGCCACATGGCTGCAGTCATACTGAAACACTATGTGTATGTATATGCATATGTGTGTATATATATGCATAAGCACCCTGAGAGAAAAGTTGGACATAAGAAACTTCAGATGTGGTGTGCAAGAGAGACGACTGTGCTGGTATGGTCATGAGTTGCATAAGGATGAGGACAGCTGTGTTAAAAAGTGTCACACCCTAGCAGTAGAGGGACCCTGTAGAAGAGGTAGACCCAGGCAGACCTGGAATGAGATGATGAAGCCTGACTTTCGAACATTGCACCTCATGGAGGCGATGACGAGTGACTGAGACCTTTGGAGATATGCTGTGCTTGAGAAGACCCAGCAAGCCAAGTGAGACCATAACCATGTCGTAAGCCAGTGCAGCATAACCAGCCCATTTAAGAGTACCCTTCAATCATGGGGCAATAAACTGTGATTGTGGAGACCTGTTGAGTCAAGTGAAGTAATTGTCGTGGCTGATGCCAGTACTGCCTGACTGGCACCCATACTCGAGGCACATAAAAAGCACTGACTGGCTCTCGTGCCAGCGGCACGTAAAAAGCACCCACTACACTCTCGGAGTGGTTGGCGTTAGGAAAGGCATCCAGCTATAGAAGCCTGGTGCAGTCTCCCGGCTTGCCAGTTCTCAGTGAAACCATCCAACCCATGCCAGCATAGAAAGCAGACGTTAAACGACGAAGATGATGATGTATATTCCCATAATACAGCACCAGCTTCTTCAGGTTTCTTTCAGTATCTGCCTGCCAAATCCATTGATAAGGCTTTGATTGGCCCACATCTATAGTTGAGTTGACAACTTGTTTGACCCAAGGTGTCACACAGAACTAAATGTGACGGCATGAGGTCAAGGAGCCATGTTAGAAATGAAAACGTCTTCTTTGCCATGTCTGCACCAAGAACCTGAAGAAGAAAACCCAAAAGTACTGATTTCAAATTTTGGTACAAGGCCAGCAATTTCAGGAGAGGGGAAAGTCAATTACATTGACCTTAGTGCTCGACCTGTTCTTATTTTATTAACCCTATCATTTTCATCTTTTAACGTATCAACATGATGAGAATAATGATGATAATGATGATGATGATGATGATGATGATGATGATGATGAGGATGATGATGATGACAATGACAATGAGGAAGATGAGAATGAGAAAGGGGAGGCGGGGTGATTGTGATGATGATGATAATAATGATGCTGCTGATGTTGCTGCTGCTGATGATGATAGTGATGACCACGACGACGACGACGACGACGATGATGATGATGATGATGATGCTAATGATGACGATGCTACTGCTGCTGCTGATGATGATAATGATGGCGGTCCTGCTAATGAGGTTGATGATGATAACAATGATGATGACGATATTAAAAATGCTTCCCTCGTGGAAATGCTTCGAAAGTGGAAAAGAGGCTGTCCGTTTTTTTTTTTTTTGTTTTTCCCCGATTCTAATCCTCAATTTCATGTTTACTCTTTACTCACCGATTCTGGGGCAGTTTTTTTTAAGCAGCACAAATGGCAAAAGAAAACTTTGTTTTCTTTTACCATTTCATATGAAATGTTTTATTAGTTCGACTGCATTGAAATCAATGGTTTCAGACGACATTTTTCCTCCATTTTTTTTTATTATTGTTGTCGTTGTTGTTGTTATTATTATTATTATTATTATTATTATTATTATTATTATTATTATTATTATTATTATTATTATTATTATTATTATTATTATTATTATTATCATCATCATTATGTTTTTGTTCTTTTTCTTGGCTCCCATACATAAATATGGTTAAAGATGGTTTGTTCTAGTCACACTGATTAATATCGCTGGTGTATTCGTATGAAAATTCCTGATTGTTTATAATAAATGGTCCATTCTTGTCGAATACTTAAAATGTATTGAACAAAATGTTGCCAGAAGATTTAACAGACTCTAGCCACAGTTGTTTGATGTTGCTAATCTCAAACAATATTGAAAATTGCATGATTGAATAGACTTTCTGCTGTGCTAACTTTATTGACCAATATAAATTAAACTATGCTGACGAACAAAGTGAGTAATTTATATTTTATATTTTTGACAAATCAATTTGCATATATTATAGCCGTAATTTTAATATTAGTCTCGTTTCTAATTGAACTCATTTAGTGATATTGTGTAAACTGAACTGTTTTAGGAAAGTGGGGGAGATTGAAGTATTGTTCACAACTATTGTCGGATAAAAGCACTCGTTTGGCTATCAATTAAGATATTCTTTTCATTAAATACGGAAAGTTAGAGGCAAGCAGGAATGTTTATTCATGTGTATGAATTATTCCAACTTCTTCCAGCTTACAGAATTCTTCCGCCATAATACCATTTTTAAAAAACTATTCAGGAAAATAAACTCTGATCCAGTGTAAGAGGTTGTTTTGATGGTGATTACAAATTACCATTGGCTGCATTACAACTCATAACATAATCAAAACATATGCTAATTAAGTTAAGTTGGGTAAATTTTGAACTGACAGAATCAGAAAGCACATTAGCTAAGATATCAATTACCAAACCCAAACCAGGAATCTATCTAAGAAGTAAACAATTGATTTATCCATAGAAGCAACAATTTATTTCTTGTTAGATGAAGGCAAGTGCTATTATTTTACTCTGGGGACGTTTAGACGTGAACAAGACAAAACACATTTTCTCATCTCATCACACTTCTTCTACACAATATTTTCGTTTTTAGAACTGCTGCCTCTCTTGAGAGCTATTTTCAATCTCTTTTCTAATGTTTCTTTCTGCTAACTCTAGTTTCGAACAGACACAAATTCAAGCTAAATATGGCGAATGTTATACAGCAAACAATTAAGTTCCTGGCATGCTGAGACTAACAAACAGACTACAAATCTTCCTTTGTGACTATTTCACTGCATTTCTCTCTCTTACGATGTGACCTTCGACTTATTATCATCTTGAGGAATATATTAATGAGGACAAACCGCTTACTTTCATGCCTCACCCCCACCAAACAAACATTTTATTGCTAATCAAAAACAGAAAATAAAACACAGAAATAAAACACTGACAACACAAACCTTACAAAAACATGACGTGGCCTTGATGAATCCTCTTCGTTGTCGTTCAATCTGCTAGAAGCAGCAGCTATCTTTCCCTCAAATTACATCTTATTGACTTAAATGAGGGAGAAAAAATATCAAGAATGGTAAGCTTGCATTATCAGAAAAAAAGGCATCATGGTTGGTGTGAGTTTTTTTTTATTCTAAGTTCACTAAAATAGGGGGTTGACCTCAAACTAAACAACAATGACCTCACAAAGTCATTCTGGTAATACAGGTTAGGAGAGCTTTCTGAAGTTTTATATAGTCTATAAAAAGTTTCCTAGTTTTAATCACATCGTTGGAAATGAATATTTTAAACATAAAGGTGCAGCGGTGGTTGTGTGCTCTGCTTTGGCTCATTATCTCATACT
The DNA here is from genome assembly GCF_046866305.1 of Octopus bimaculoides. Classification (NCBI taxonomy): domain Eukaryota; kingdom Metazoa; phylum Mollusca; class Cephalopoda; order Octopoda; family Octopodidae; genus Octopus; species Octopus bimaculoides. Next base: position 40,625,823 of record NC_142932.1, on the reverse strand, counting down.
TTTACCTTCCAAGCATAAAGCTTCTTTCCTTGAGGTTCATAGTCTTTCAAGTTACTGGTGCTGGTGGCATAAAAAATGCATCTATTGCATGGTATTGGCAAGTGTATCCGGGTTGGAAACCTTGCCAAAGCGAACATTGGAATGTGATGCAGTCCTTGGATCTATCAGATTCTGTCGACCCGTGCCAACATGAAACATTAAATGATGATGATGATGATAATGAATAATAATAATAATAATAATAATAATAATAATAATAATAATAATAATAATAATAATAATGATAACATCGAAACATACCTGAGGAATAGGAACCCAGGTTCGAAATTTCTCCAAGACACCTGATGAAGCTTGGAGAGTATATCAGCCGAAACGTTGTGTTAACAACAAAGATGAGGACAAATATCCGTCAAATGTAAATAATGTAAATAATGTACATAATTCCTCATCTCTTAAATATAGAATTGAACACTCCAAAATGTTAGCACCTCACAATCTGGGTAGGTGGTGCTGTGAGCAGATCTAGGTGTATACACATCATGTGTCAACAAACGCGATATATTCTCTGTGACAAAACGCAATGAGTAGCTTTTTCCCCAGTTGCAGCATATTCGGACTGATAAAAACATTGTAATTTCACTTATCACTGCTCACCCCCCCCCCCCCACTCTGTAACGTATGATCTAAAGCCGAACACTCTAACTTCTAGGTCACAAACCTTCGCAAACCTGTAGAATATGATTATTGCATTAACAATAAGTCAGATATTTCGATATTTAAGTATTTAAAGAGAATTACAAATTTATATAAGAACGCAAGTTGTTGTTGTTGTTCCTTGTGCCATTAAGACGTTATGTCTGACCCCCCGCCAACTCTCTCCTTTTTCCTATTCTCCTGGTTTCGTCATATATTCTGAGATATTTTACTTTCCATTATTCAATGTTTAACAAGCTCATACGTCGAGGAGTTTACTTCATTACAACTCTCTCCAGATAGAAATGCCAACGCAACCATCTCCTCACTGGTTCCTAAACGTCCATTAGAGTTCTGCGAAAGCAATAATAACTCTGTCTAAAGTCTACAAGGATTTTAAATATTGTTCTACTGTGGAGTGGAATGCCATTTATCATTTCATCAGCAACACAAAACCTGGCAGATCATGATGACAAACAATCTCTTTAGCTCAAGCTATATTTCTGAATACCGTCATTTGCATTCTTCACAGCTGCTCTTCTTGTCGTTATTGTTAATGTTGTTGTTGTTGTTCTTGTTGTTGTTGTTATTATTATTATTATTATTATTATTATTATTATTATTATTATTATTATTATTATTATTATTATTATTATTATTGTTATTATTATTATTATTATTTTTATTATTATTGTTATCATCATCATTGAAAGCAGAGAGCAAGCAGAAGTATTCGCATGCTAGGTAAAATGCTTAGTAACTTTTCATCCGTTTTTACGTTCTGAGTTCAAATTCCACTGTGGTCGACATTGTTTTGCATCCTTCTCGAGGTCAATAAACTAAATACCAGTTTTAACGCTGAGGTCGATGTAATCGATTTACCCCCATTCCCCGAAATTGCTGGCCTTGTGCCAAAATTAGAAACCATTATTATTTATTAATATTATTATTGCAACAGAAAGCTTTCGAAACATTTGTAGACTGATATTGAGATCGAAGGAGACTATCAAGTGGAAACACAGAGCGTCTATCCATTCCTAGTGACAGGTGGTACAAGCTGGCAGGTGATCGGTGTATCTGGAGAAATTGCATTAATGCAGTCAGTCACAGGCATTGATACGGGCTAGATGGTTGAGTGTGTGTGCGTATGTATATAGGCATCTCAATATTCCAGGTTATTTTAATTATCATTATCAGACAAACATCGAAACTGATATCCAATACAAACTGACAAACTGAACAACATGTGGTATTTGCTTCCAGTCATCCAAGACAAACTTACTGTTTAATCGACTCAGAAGAATACAATCAATTGCTTTGAATTTTGAAATTTGGAAACAAAACTCCAAGAAATGAGACGATTACTATTTGGAAACAGTATCCAAACAAAATTTATTGATGATGGAATTGGATGTGCCAAAGAATTACCTTACTGGGAAGCAGGTGACGATTGGCAACAGGAAGTGCATCAAACGGAAGAAAATCTATCTTAGCAAATTCTATCTGATTCATGAAAAAATGAGCATCAAGAATTACGAGGAACAAAACCAATCCAGACATGTCCACTATTATAATCAAACAACCCAAGAAATTCAGGAGCAGACATTTCTCATGAAAACTTCCTAATATTGAAACCAAACTTAAAAGTGGAAAACGCATACAAAGTAAGGAAAAGAAAAAGAGAGCAATAATCCTTAACAAAAATTACCAGTGCCAAATTCTTCCCGAAAAACACAATACCGATATCCAAATGTATGAAGGTGTAGTGGGAATATATATTCAGTACCAGGTGTTGATATGGCTGCGTGTATATTATTACAAGAATTCATAGAGAGATGAAAAAAAAATTCAAGAACTATATATTTACTGCATAAAAAATATATTTTATTTCCTGGTCGGTGATGATACATAATCAAAATGTAGAATTTAGTTGAATGAAGTAATCTATGCAAGAAAGTTCAGAGATAGAAAATGTAGAAATAACAGCTAAGTGGTGGTTTTCAGTCATTTTGTGTAGAGAAATAGACAGACATAGAAATGATGTGAATGGCTCTAAGTCTAATTGACTAAGACGCAAAGAGAAAGGTTAGCAATCTGCTTTTATTAATGGAACGCTAGACATTCTAGAAACTTCCAAGAGAAATGCTAAGCTTCTTCAATAATTAAGAATCACGTCTCATGACACAGTTGCTTCGAGAAACTTAGTAAAGGGAGGTTACTATATATTCTTTCTTGCAAGGGAGATCATTCAACTATTTAGCTACGTAGACCACTACAAAGGCATTCACTGGAGAATCTGCATCAGTCTTAAAGAAGGCATCTTGTAAAAATTTAATTCAGGATATATGTTACATGACATGAAATAAATCACTTTACCTTCCGTTAAAATTTCAGTTGATGAGATTAAATATAATATATGCTATGAAGAATAGGTAAGAGAAAAGAAACTTTTCTTGAGAAACATAGTGACTAGTCATCGCCAGAAAATGCAAAACTCCAATTCCAGATAGATTCCATTCACTAAATGGTGTTATGTACAACAAACAAACTCTTCAAGTTCAAGAATTCTCACTTTACCTTTCTCCTGGCAGAAACAGAGATCAAAGACAAATGAAGAAAAACTATTAAAAAGTACAAACCGTGACTGAAAAGTTTATAATTTATAACAACATCTCGAGAAGATGCACTAACCAATAACGTAATCACCAACGTTGCACCATTTTTCTTACAAGCAAACATATTGACGATGCACACCTATACAAATATATAACCTAATGTAATTCGAACACAGACAATCTATTTTTCTATATTTTGCTATTCTGAAAATCTGTTATTCACACTGCTGTATGACACATTCACAGGAATAAACTTACTTTCGCCTGACCTCATGACTATCTTGAACCAAACAAACTGTGCTTTAATGATTGTAAATTTCAAACTCCACTTAAAAATGAGACAGTTATGGTATAGCTTCATGTTTCTCTATCTCATACTACTTTTGAAAATTATGTAATTGTGAAGGCAAATATATCAATGTAAGTCTTAAAGAACTCGAGTGCATTTTCAACTTGAGTTCTTTGTACTTTTACTCTTGTAAATATATATTATCTTCTTGCACACATACATACACGTACAAACTCACACACATGTACAGAGAGGTAGAAAGACAAACATACAAACAGATCGAAAAATAGATCGATAAAGATGCAGATTGATAGATAGATAGATAGATAGATAGATAGATAGATAGATATATAGATAGATAGATAGATAGATAGATAGATAGATAGATAGACACACAGCTATATAGATATATAAACACTTATATGAGCATCAATGTGTGTGTATGTGTGTGTGTGTGTATTGTAATAGAGAAAATGATGCGGACATTCAGTACTAAAATATTACACATATGTGTAAGCTGACAAAGAATTTTATCAAATACTCTGTATTTTTTGTATTTTCCTCATATCTTTAAGCATTTCAAATAAGAATCTCGATAAGTTAAGTTGCCTATATAGCATGAAATTTGCAGCTGTATGTCTGCGACAATATTATTCATATCGGAAACATTTCCTGTGGCATTAAGGTGAAATTATGTACTGACATGGCCAATGCAAGTACATGTAGAAACTATTTCACAGTTTAACTATATTTCACAGTTTTACTATAACCCGGTTTAGCTATTATATAATAATTTCCCTTATCAGACAGACATAGTTATTACATTATATTATAATTTCCCATATCAGTTTATTTTTCATAGAATCACTTTGCTCATACATTTGTTAACCCGGTGGGTATATTTCAAAAATCTACCAACAATACAGATATAAAAGCAACGAATATCACATAGGGAAGCTATTACCTATATTAAATATACTTATTATATTCTCGTTCTCAGATGTCTTCCACTTCAGCTTTACTTATTCTATTGGTTGTTTTCTATTTAGTGGTGGCTCATAAAAATTACTCATTCAACCAAATCGTGAGTACTTATTGGTTATACGTATGCATACATATGTGTGTATGTGTGCATGCGTGCTCACACACACACACACACACACACACACACACATATATATATATATATATATATATATATATATATATATATATATATACACACGCACAAATGTATATATATAATGTATATGTGAGAATGTCTATCTGTGTACTGGTGTGTGTGTGTATGCATATTGAATCTGTACATATGTGTGTGTGTGACTGAGTTTCTATATATGCTTATATAAATATACACATCATCATCATCATCTTCATCACCAACAACCACAATGTTTAATGTGTGTTTTACTTATTTGCATGATTTGGCAAAGTTCATCAGGATCCGGCGTGTTGAAAATTCATCAGATTCTGATGTTTCTATAGCTAGAAAATCTTCCTAATCTTAACCATTTCATAGAGGGTACTGGGTGCTATTTTTTATTTGGTAGCTCCGGCGCCAGTGATATCACCTTTAAAGGAATAAGACTAAAGGCTTAATATGATCCCTATAAAAGATGAAGAATAGAAGAGAAAATCGGGATGGTATTAGGTTGGTGATGAGTAAGTGTAAAGTAAGACGAGTTGAACATATCAATAGTTGAGAGCCTTGAGGGAGATAATGGAGTAGTAATATTGAATGAGGACGTGTAACAGGAAACAAGAAAAGGGAGGGGATTAGAGTTTGGCGTTGTTGATAAAGGAAAGGACAGTGTTGGAAGGTTATAATATTATTGCTAAATAAAATGACATTTCCTGAGAAAAACCTAAAAGAAGAAATGTTGTAGGGAATGAGTAATAATGGTACACCCTTCCCACGTGACGAATGGAATAACATAGTCACTGTAAGTAAAGAGAGTACGTAGCAGGCGGTCAGAGATAGTCGTGTCTTTACTTGTTTTACTAAGTATACTGGATACTGAAGTGAGCGTTATAGCAATGTGACATTTTAAGGATTATAACAAAAATGTTAAGTAAAACTATCGTCTCTTCGTATGAATAGAGAAATTCAGTTTTGTGAACGTTAAATAAATTACATTAAAGAAAATCTATTGAGGAAAAAATCAAATTAAGTTACAAAAAATTTTGATAAATGTCCTATATTCTAGAAAAAGACACATATTAAAAGTGAGAAATATAGAACGACGATTCGAAGACAAGGTTCTATACGATTACAAACGGAGCACTTGAAAGCTAATAAGTAGTTAAAAAACAATATGAGGAAGAGGTATTTTAGATTATGATCCAAGTATCGAATTAATCAATCTTGATTCAGATTAGTTAGGACAGGATTCCAAGCAATTTTCTTCATAGGAAGCAGAAGACTTAAAGTAACGTAATTCAGTTAAAGAAATTATCGGTCTGCCTTACGGTAAACTAATCGTTTAAGTTCTTTAGAAAAGTTAAGAATGTTCTACTCCAAAAATGTGAGCATCTAATTAGAAGTTCATTATACTTATTTCTTAAATTGGAATTACATTTATGAAGTTCAAGTGTTTCCTTTAGTCACAAATTACACCGAGAGTTTTCTCCACTATGCAGAGGAATGCTTCCTATCATTGACAACGCAAGTTTAAATTATTTCCCCTCCAGTCTCTGTATAAAGTTGTTAAATACATAACCCCTGTATTTTTGACTCGATAC
>NC_142932.1:40599484-40614484 GCF_046866305.1 Octopus bimaculoides | reverse complement strand
TGATCATTGTTAGCAAGCTTCATTTTCATCAAAACGAGGTTGTTCATTTTCGGATCTATCTATCTATCTATCTATCTATCTATCTATCTATCTGTATGTCTGTCTGTCTGTCTGTCTGTATGTCTGTCTGTCTGCCTGTTTGTCTGCCTGTCTGTCTGTCTGTTTGTCTGTCTGTCTGTATCTCTCTCTCTCTCTGTATATATATATATATATATGACGGGCTTTCATCAGTTTCCTTCTACCAAATCGACTGAAAAGGTTTTGGCCAAACGGAGGCTATATTAGAAGACACTCCCCTAAGGTGCCATGCAGTGGTACTGAACCGAGAACCACGTGGTTCAGAAGCAGGCATCTTACCACAGAGTCACACCGGCACTTTGTGTCTTGTTGTTGTGATAATAGTAAGGTATTAATTGTTTGTTTAAGAAAGACTTTAAAATGAGGACAGTATGCTGACAACTCGGTCTTATAATAAAAACAGATCTCACATCTTGTTTCAGCCATTTCTGGAGGTCAGTTTTAGGGCTCGTCATGGACGAACAATTATTATTTGTGAATCCAATATTATCTAAAGGAATATTTATTCTTCCCTAAACTTCAGTATCTTATAATGCCACTACATGTCCCCGCTTTTTCCACTCCAGGTATACCACAATCACAGCTACTATTTCACTAACTGAAATGATTGTTCTCTTATCAAGACAGAAAACGTGTCAAGCAGATATTTGAACCTCACTTTATTTTATATTTCTTGAAAGATTATTCCACCCTGAATGACACACGAAATGTTTTTCGTTTTTTCTTCATTGATAGTTTTTCAGCAATCTTACTGTCCAGAGAAGCTGTCTTATATACTATCAGGGAGATGATCAATGTTTGCAAAGGGAATGTTACGTTCAGTAAAATAGCCTGTAATAAGCCATTCACTATCCGCTGTTTGTTCAGGGATTGGCTTCTTTTTCCAGCCTGAATTGAGAAATATCAACACTAGATTTAGTTCTATCAAAACATTTTACATTTTGTGTTTCATTTGTATGAATTTATTTGCACTTTTCAGCCCAACATTGCAGCATTTACAATATTAGCTGGCTTCTTCGTCATTTTAATCTTGTTAAAGCAATCCTTAAATTCAGGATCTTGCAGTAATTCTCTCTTCAATGACAGCACACACCGTTTCCTTTTGTAGCGGGAACTTTTATTTCGTCCTTCTTTATAAGCGCTGGCAAATAATATATAGATGTAGCAAAGGTTATGGCGACCGAGAGAAAGAGAACACTCAGTCACATGTCACAAGGAATAACCGACATCAGTAGCAAAGGCCAGAATTGAGAGGAAGAAGACAATTCACAGCAGTTGCTGCACATGTGTAATAGTCAAGCAGGTTTACTAGATTACTGATATAATAAAGATTTAAAGATAATTATGTGCATGTGTGTGTGTGTGTGTGTGAGTGTGTGCGTATGTGTGCATATGTATGTATATGTGCGTGTTGTTGTGTGTTTGTTTTGTATGTGTGTGTGTGTGTGAGACTTATTTTCACCAACAACTTATTTATCAGAGAGAGGGGAATTAAAAAAAGACAATATTGACAGCTTTGGAGTGGTTTTCAATATTTAATACTAAGTATTTATAATCCAAATACTGTGTGAGCATTCAGTGTGTATATGTGCATGGGCATGTGCGTGTAACTGTAAATCTATCTGTCTATCTATATATATATATATATATATATATATATATATATATATATATATATATATATATATATATATATATATATATATGGGTACAGGACGTCACAAACGGTGCAAATAATATGAAATATGTAAGCAACGAGAAAGAAAAACGAAAAACAGGACAAGTAAACACAGAGAAAGGACTTTTCATCAGTTGTAAATTGTCTATCTACTCCTCATTTCGAGCATTAAACGACAATATGAGGCTTTGAAAACAGTTGCTCCCATAAATTCTAGAATAGCATTTCGGATTTATGGAGGGTCAAATTCGGAAACAAAAACAGGACAGTGGAGATATACAAGGAATCCAAAGAAAAGCAAACATCGAGGGTCGTTGGATTAGAACGAGGGGAAAATAGTGAACGCTAGGAGAAGCTTATTTTGAAAAGAGAAAATATAGAAGAGAGAGAGAGAGAGAGAGAGAGAGAGAGAGAGAGAGAGAGAGAGAGAGAGAGAGAGAGAGAGAGAGAGAGAGAGAGAGAGAGAGAGAAACACGCCCGTTCGTTAAAACGTCCGTGCAGAAAAAGAAAGCCAGTCACGTGCGGAAAAGAAAGATGGACGGTGGTCGCGTGTGAGCAACGAGAAAGAGGGTTCTGCAATCTCCTGCTGAATAACCTGCACACATTTTGTGCGTATGGTGATCTAATATTTGTGCTGTACTTTAGGTCGCTGCCCCCTATCAAATCGATGCTTCCTGAACACATGCTCATTGTACCACGCGTCAGGTGTGAAGGGGATCACTGAGAAATGTCAGATGAAATGTTTTGCTCAAGAACACAACGCACCACCTGGTTTTGAAACCATGGTTTCGACATTGTGAATGCAACACCGTATCCATGAAGTCATGCAATCCCATGTGTAAAGAGAAGAGAAGTGACGACAATATATGCATATATATATATTTCCAAGAACACACACTTACATACATACATATATAAGTATGTTTATATACTCAAATATAGATGCACATGAACGCACACAGTCCCTTTCAATATATATGCTTGTGTTAGAATATCCGTTCGGCTGAGTGTGTGTGTCTGTGTATGTATGAGTGTGTATATGTGTGTGTCTGTATGAGTGTGTTTGTGCGTGTGTATTCATCTGTGTAAATATATTTTCTTACACTTGAGAAACCCGTCTTGGGAAACACTTCAACATCAAAAAATAATGTTAGAAAGATAAATTTCGTTTGGCAAATCTATGTCTAAGTAGAGATACATATGGATGAAGCTATTACTTTCGCAATCAAGTAACAACAAAATTATATATTTTAAGATATCATTGTGAAGTCAGTGTCTATAAACCATCACTCATAAGGCAAGCATCAATGTCATGGTTTTAGAATATTTGCTTCTTTCTACATCTAATAATTTCACAATGATTTACATATTTAGATTTGTGTCGTGTTTATATTTGTTTTCAATCTATATGTTTCCAAATTTCTGTTCATCTATCTATCTATCTATCTATCTATCTATCTATCTATCTATCTATCTATCTATCTATATATCTGTCTGTCTATCTATCTATCTATCTATCTATCTATCTATCTATCTATCTATCTATCTATCTATCTATCTATCTATCTACCTGTCTCTGTTCCTATCTATCTGTCTGTCTATCTATCTATATATCTATTTTCATATTTATATTCATACATACAAACACATAATCATATCAAAAGAAGAAGTCGGAATGAGGTGTCTTGCACTCAAGAATGTATAAAGTTACTTGAACTTGAAAGAGAGAAGGTTTCACAATGCCATATCTGGGCGTTCTCACCAGTTCAAGGGAGGTGAATGGTGGGCAAGTGGTAGAGAGGACAAGGGAGGGTTAGTGGTTAGGTAAATTCGTGAGAATGCAAAAGAAGAGTGGCAGATGGACAGAGTTGGAGGTAGAGGGTAATGCATTGAATGATGAACACAGTTGGAGCAAGGGTGTCAGTAAAAGGTGTCATGGGGGGGGGGGGGCGAGATTTGTCTGGGAATATTTTGTGCACAAGCTTAGCCATAACGGTATGCTTTTAGAATCTAATTTTTGTTGAGATGGATGGTTCTTCTCAAGCACAGCAAATCATCAATCATCTCAGCTAATTTATCTCCTCTGCCAGACTCAACAACTCGAAATCATTCTTCACTACTTCATCGCATGTCTTCCTGAGTCTTCCTTTTCACAAGTTCCATCCACATTTAGCAAGCAGCACTTCTTTATGCAGTCCTCCTCATCCATATACATCAGATGACAATACAAGCAGAGCTTTCATCCTTGTACACATCTGATGCCTCTTATGCTTAATTTTTGTCTTAATATGTCACAATGCACGCTAACATTGCTCATCAAGCAGCGCCTGCTAGCTTCTTTTCTTTCTAGTCTTTGCATCTTCTCTGCATGCAAGGCCTATGATTCACTATCATGTTGCATTGCTGTTCATGCACAAGCATCATGCAATCTGCCTTGAACTCAGAGAGAGAGAGAGAGAGAGAGAGAGAGAGAGAGAGAGAGAGAGAGAGAGAGAGAGAGAGAGATCTTTTGTTATGAAGAGAATTAAAAATTCTGTGAAGCTTCTTTGGCCAATTCTTAAGCTAATGATTCTGCCTGGGCATATTGTCAATGTAACATGTTCAAATGAGAATGCTGAGAGAACAACCAGCAAGAGGTTAGGTTCGTGAGGGTGTAAAGTTTCCTTTACTCAAGGAACATGATTCAGAAGAGCTTCAGAAGAATAAAGGAATAAAGATCTGAATGAAGATGGGCTTTGGGTGAAATCGTAATTTTTGTATAAACACAGATTGATTACATTCTTCACAGTTATGGGTGGCATGATAAAGTGAGTACGAGAAGAAATTATTTTTTCTCACCTCATCACAAATTTTCTTTGGTCTTCCTCTTCCACTAATATTCTTTTCTACTCATGGCACAAGGCTCGAAATTTTTAGGGACACGACCAGTCGATTAGATCGACCCCAGTACGCAGCTAGTACTTAATTTATAGACCCCGAAAGGATGAAAGACAAAGTCAACTTCGGTGGAATTTGAACTCATAGCATAAAGACAGACGAAATACCGCTATGCATTTCGCCCGGTCTTCTAACGTTTCTGCCAGCTCGCCACCTTTCTTCCACTAATATTAACAGGAATATTACTGACGGTGGTGCTGCTAGTAATACTAATAATAGCCTGATCATGGTAATAGTACTATCAATAATTATAATAATACTAAAATTAGCAGCAATAAGACGAGGTATGAGTGGTCAGCTTTTTGCGGAACGACCTGCACAAAGGATTTGTTTGTGGGGATCAATTGTTCGCGCTGCCCATTAGTTTAAATCAAATCGATGTAGCCTGAACAGGTGTCACGGTGTGCCACGCGTCAGGTATCGAAGTGATCGTAGAGCAACGTGGGGTGAAGTGTTTTGCTCAAGAATTGAACAGTCTTTTCGAAAATATTTCTTCAAAAGACCCAACAGCATTTGGAAAGTTGATCTTTCTAGTGTTGTACGTGTCGTGCTTTAGTTTTAAAATTTGTATGTGTAGTGGTGGTGCATTGTGTGTTGGGAAGACAAAGTCTTCCATTGTGGTGTCTGTGTGGTTGTCTGATGTATTTAAAAAGGTGTGTGTTGTCGGTATCGATGGCAGTGAAGTTGGTGGTATTTGTGCAGTTTGTTTCCACTGTGTACTGTGTTGGTGTTAGTGTTGTTGTTGTTGTTGTTTGCTGTGTTTACTTGTTGCTGCTGTTGGGAATTTCCTCCTGTTGTCACCTCTCCCTCTTTTTTCTACTGTCTTTCTTTTCCTTTTTTGGTGGGGAACAGTTTGCCTTCTCGGCCTCAATACTCGAACAGTCTGAGTTGTATTGTTCCGGAAGAGAGATATTCTCTGGTTGTTCGTCTTGCTTGGGTTCAAATGTTGTTGTTGTTGGTGGTGGTGATCCATCCAGTTTTGTTGGGGTTGATGTTTCCCTGGTGACGGCTGGAGGTTGTGTCGCTTTGAGTGGTAATGGGACTGGTTTCTGCTGCTGCTGCACTGGAGGTGCCCCCGCTTCTGCTGTCACTTGCAGCTCTCGACGCATCTCTTTGTGCATGGGGCAGTCGATCTTAAGGTGCTGGTCACTTCCATAAAAGTAACACCTCGGCCATTTGCCCTCCACGGCCACGTGTAGCCTCGTGCCGTCTGGTAAATTTATAGTGTCAGGTATAGAATTTAGGGCCCATTATTCAATTTGAACAAGAAGCTCCAATCCCTGACCGGTTTAATTTTTTTGGTGCAATTTATGCACCTCCAGTATACTGGCGGTATTCTTTATATCATAGAGGACAGCCGCCACCAGCCAGCATATATTTATTTCAGAGGACAGCTCCGCAATTATAATTTTTGTAACGCCCCAACCAAAATATGTCGGTACGAGTATCAGGTCCTCCGATATTAATGGCGTTGTGGAACGTTTTCTTGTTTCTTCCTCCGTCGCGAAGCGCACTTCCACAGTGCTGAATATTTTTCCCCATGTCACATAATTTTTGTTTTCCAATATCGGTTTCAGTATAAATTCCAGCTGTTTTTGTGCTGCTGTTTCTAAAGCCTTTCTTTCTTGTTTATACATTTGTATGTAATTGTTTTGCGGTTTGTGTCCATTATGATTTCTTTTGGGCTATTTAGAAATTGGCAAGATGTGGAACCTCAAGACTAAAACAATACCTGTTGTCATAGGTACCCTAGGAATGATAGCAAAAGGGGCTGATTTCCACCTAGCTTAGATACCAAGAAATTCAAGAATGGCACAGATTAAAAAAATAGTCATCATGGGAACTGCCTATATCCTTTGTAATATCAAATTTTAAAATAAATTTATAATAATTTTCTTATCTTTTCTTAAACATACTCTAGAACAATACTTTGTGCAAAACCAAATATATGACACCCTAGGCATAACACCAACAGGAACTTCTAACTTGTTATCTCTTGAGGTCTCTGGGTGAAACTTGGAGCCAACTTGTACAAATGCAAAGCAAAAGACAGACAATGATAAATAATAATAATGATAATAATAACATGCAATGACAAAGAAAGAAAGAGAGAGAGAGTGAGAGAGAGAGAGAGAGAGAGAGAGAGAGAGAGAGAGAGAGAGAGAGAAAGAGGGCGAGAGAAGGAGAAAGATGTATGCACACACACTGCCAAGTTTGTGCCAGCCATAATCATACAAACACAGATTTAAACCTTATCCCTTACTCACCATTAACGTTAGCTGAATTAGATCTTCACTCAAGAAATAAGTTTCCTTTCTTCACTTTTCCCTTCCATTCATTTATAAAACCCCACAGTCACCCCTCCAACAACCACTACCACTACTACCACCTGTTTCTTTACAATAGCCGGCATGTAAAATGTTATCAAGAACGGAAATTGCTTGACACATTCATTAAAAGTTGATAGAAAACATACTTCATCCTCCATAAATCCAACTGCAGTGGTGACCAAGTATTTTGTGGGACTATATTTAGAGAAATTTCTGAAATATAAGGTGGTAATGATATTAGAGTTAAAAATCTACCCAACACCTCCAGCTCCCTACACCACCCACCATTGCAACACTGAAAGAATGCAGAGAAGATTCAATTGATTGAAATCAATAAATGCTAAAATAAATGCTCAAAACATCACATTTGATAATAGACAAATATGCAAAGTTCAACAGAATCACTAAAGTGGATTCTATAACTATATATGCATTTATAAATATATATATATACACATATACATACATACATACATACATAATATATATATATATGTATATATATATATATATATATATATATATATATATATATATATATATATATATATATATATATATATATATATATATACATACATATACGTATATGTGCATCTGTATACACATTTATGCTTCATTAGAATCGAAGCACATTAACATGCAAGACGCCAGAAGTGGCTAGGTACAAAAACATAGGGTTCACAGTGATGTAAAACAACCATGAAGGTAGCAAGTGTTAGTAGGATTCTGCAGATATGTAAGTACCAAATCTAGTTTAGATCTAATCTAATTTTAAACCACCATTTGTATTCATTTTTATACACATAAATGTATATACTGTATGTATGTATGTATGTATGTATGTATGTATTTATGTATGTATATGCATGTATGTATGTATATATATATATATATATATATATATATATATATATATATATATATATATATATATATATATATATATATGTAGATATGGATATATATAATTATAATCAGGGGCCAGCTAATTGCTTCGCCACGTACCAAATTAGAAATAGTCGCTAATGTCCTTTCAAACATCATAACGCACCCGAGACAGTAACACACTTTTTTATGTAGGCAAAAAGAAAAGGAATGATGAATCCACACGACTTCGAATGATAGAATATTTTGTATAATTCACCTAAAAACGTTATTTTAACGTACTGACTGCTTGGTAAAATTATAAATTATTAATTATTAAATTGATGCATTGATTAATTAATTTTACCCTTTATTATTATTATGTATATATATGTGTATATCTGTTTTTCTCTCCCACTCTTTACCTATTCTTCTCCTCTCCCCTTCACCGTTCCCTCTCTCTCTCACTCTTCCTCCCTGACTCTCTCGTTGCCCACACTTGACCAACGGCCATTCTTTCTTTCTTCCATTTCTCTCCTAAACACAAGACGTGCTTTTATATGTCTCTTCACAAAGCTCGTTCTTCCAGCATTGACCACTTCACATCTTCTGGGCTTAACAGCCCTCACTGTTTGTATTTACTGTTTTGTTTTCACTGTCTTGTTTTTGTTACCACTTTCACCCTCCGTAAAATTCCCAAATTTTATTTAATTTGCTTTGCGGGAAGGACCATTTTAACGAAGTCGCGTCTTGTACTTACCTTGGAAACGAGGAGTAGATAAAACAGGGGACAACTGATGAAAGAAATGTTCTTAATGTTGCATCTCTCATTTCTCTATTTTTTCGTTGTTCGAAAAAAGTTTTCTATGTTTTTGCTTTTTTTTATCTCGTTTCTCAAGTGAATAAAAGTGGATTCTTTATAACATTATCTAACGAATATAACAATAGTTAGCATCCAATGAAAAATGAGTCCATTCCCAAATAAAGACCACACATGGAAAACATTATGCTGCATATTTAGCGAGATGTGAAGATTGCTATGTGTCACGAAGTATCAATACAAAATGATGCAGTTCATCCGGAGAGGAAGATGTATGAGCACATTCTCTCTGGAAACAGAAATAATTTCAGCAAATCAAATATTCATTTATGTATGTTACTTAACGTACACTTACACATATTTATACATGTATACAGACAAATTGGAGGGTGTACGGAAAAGGTCTGGCGAAAAGCCTGGCTGGAAGCCAAAACTTCTAATATCTTTTACAAAAATTAGAAATACTGCAGGACTGCTGCAATAAGTGTGTGAATCTGGGATGGGAATATATTGAATAATATCATAATTAACTGATCGTCTTTTATTTTCTTTTACCTGAATCCAGGAACTTTTCAGCACACCCCTCGTACATAGAAATGTGCTTCCCAACCGCATAGCCTCAAGTTCAGTCGCACTCGAGGCAACTTAGATAAGAGTTTGCTGCCACAGCCTCAGGCTGATCAAAGCCTTGTGAGAGGATTTTCTTGCCAGAAACTGAAAGAAGCCGGGGCTGTCAGAAACGTTAGCACACCGGGCGAAATGCTTAGCAGTATTTCGTCTCCCGTTACGTTCTGAGTTCAAATTCCGCCAAGGTCGACTTTGCCTTTCAGCCTTTCAGGGTCGATAAATTAAGTACCGTTTACGCACTGGGATCGATGAAATCTACTTAATCTCCTTGTTTGTCCCCTCTATGTTAGTAACAGGAAGAGTATCTGGTCATAGGAAATATATCTGAGTAAAATCTGTCTGATCCATGCAAGTATGGAAACAAAGATTCTGAAACTATGATGATAATGACGATGATGATGATAACGATGATGATGATGATGATGATGATTATGATGTGTCTGTGTGTATATCAATGAAGAATATCAATATATAAAATGAATAGATGTATTAAAAATGGTTTGTGTGATTTATTCTACCTCCATTACATATCTATCTATCTATCTATCTATCTATCTATCTATCTATCTATCTATCTATCTATCTATCTATCTATCTATCTTTGTTGTCACAGAAAACTTCACTCTTCATTCGTTGCAAAACTGTTATGTGCTAGCACCCAGCAAAGTATCGGGGTTGATATAATCAGTTAAAGGCCCTTGCAGGGTAATGACCCTGCTTTACTACACGCGAATGACTAAAAATGATGGAGGGTCAGTCATGCCTTCGTGGTTAGGGTGTTGAACTCGTAAATTACAACACTGCGGTTTCGTTTCCTGGACCGGGCACTGCATTGTGTTCTCGAGGAAAACACTTCATTTCACGTTACTTGCATCCAGTCAACTAGCAAAAATGTGCAATCCTGCGTCCCTTCCAGTGGAGAATATATATGCCACAGAAGCATGGAAACAGGTCCTATGAGTCTACATGGCTCGGGGAGAAACTATTATCTAATGACTGAAACTAATATAAAAAAAAAACAAAGAAAGCAAACACACACACAATATTAATATTCCTTATTCATTATCTATGAAGGCTGCATCCTAATTTATTTTATGTTTCCTTCTGTTAATGTACCTTTTTTTTAGACAGAAATATCCAATCCTTTAAAACCAATGAATGCGCGGATTCTTTAAGCACTTTAAGCATCCAATTGACGTTGTTGATTATGTCGGAGAAATCATAGAATTTAACAGCTTTTCAAATGAACGAATTCTTGAAATTCATAGCCTTCTATGAATTATATATCGGACTGCAGAGGAATTAACCTTATTGATGGCTATTTTATCAAACCTATACGTCTTTTCCATAATCTTCCTCATTCGTATCGCTCTTTGATGAAAATATCCCCATTAAAGATAATTTCCTGATGAACAGGATCTCATGTTCCGAATCTTAATCAGTACTTTGAGCCAGCTTTCATTTCCGATTCTATTGATTTTAGTCTTCACTTACTCCATAGTAGTGATATTTATTATGAAATATCCTCTTATATATAATAACTCAACCATCAGCTATTACTTGATGCTTCAGATTATAATCTGGCTGCTTCACCTAATCTCAGTGCTTCAGAGTGAATGCTGTTGTTGTTGTTGTTGTTGTTGTTGTTGTTATTATTATTATTATTGTTATTATTATTATTATTATTATTATTATAATTATTATTATTATTATTGTTATTATCATTCAAGCTGGTAGAGTCATTAGAATTTTGGTAAAATGTTTAGTGGCATTTCTTTTGATTCCTTATGTTCTGAGTTCACAGATCCCACCGTGGGATCGTCTTACCTTTCATCTTTTTGGAGCCACCGAAACAAAATGCCAGTCAAGTACTGGGTTTTGATGTAATCGACTAATCCCCACCCCACCGCGCTAATATTACTGGTTCTGGGACAAACTTTGAACGACTTATGGCAGTCAGTTGGCAATATCCTTAATACATCAAACAAATTCTTGGCTGCAATTCTTCTGGTTTTTTACACTTAAAGTGCAAACCATACCAAATTCTTCCTCTTGGTGTTGATAACAGTACTAATAATGTACAGTGTTCGATGCATCGATGCAACTGACTTACAAAATTACCTTTCAAAATGACAAAGTTGATTTCAAAGTTAAACCATTAGGTCGTTGCACTCATGACTGCGAGATCGTTGTTTTAATATTTAGATCGGAAGGTATGTTGCGTTCTTGGGGAAAAAAATCACTTAATATCACGTTGCTTATTCACCTGTTCAGGCAACTTCGATTTTACGGAGAGAGTGAGCTAATGTACAACACATTCATTCGATCACAATAAGGCAATAATTTCGGTGAAAAAGCGGAACACTCAAACACCGTCTTCGACGGAAGAGACCCATCATTTGTATCGTTATTATTCGTGATGTGTATGAATGTTTTCTCATCAGTATCGAGATGCAATTCGAAAAGTCCGCCTCTGACATAGATATATAGGTGCAAACAATTTCTATGTACTATGCTGGATACATGTGGTGTTCGTCTAGTATGTTGATTCTTGTTTATTCTTATATGTCTTGACTATGCTTGTACTGCTGAGAAAAGAGTGCATCTTGTGCACTAATTTCGAAATGATATGATATACAGCCGAATCTGACTTTAGGAGGCTCGCTTTGAGAGTTGCATTTCCTCGGGTTCGGTACAAAGTGTTTATTATGGTAGTTCTTGACTTTAAGAGTCCATCCTGGCGTGAGGCATTTATGCATAGTAATGCCCTTAATATATATATATATATATATATATATATATATATATATATATATATATATATATATATATATATATATATATATATATATATATATATATATATATATATAAATATATATATATATATATATATATATATATATATACATACATACATACATACATAATGCATATATATAGATAGATATAGATATATATACACAAACACACACACATATCGTAAACACCAAATTGCACGTAGCACTGCATAGCTAAATCAAGGTCCTCTCGCTCGCATTCCTTAATCCCTTTTCCCCCTCCCTTTTATCTCTCAATTTCTTTTGCTTTCCTTCCTCACCTCCCATGTACATTGTTTTTCTTTCTCTCTCGCCCTCCATCACATTCTGTGATCCCTCCCCCTCATTATTTGGTCCTTCTGATTTCTTTCCCCGCTCTCCTATTCCTTAGTCCCTCTGCCTTGTTCAACTTTTCCCCCTCCTCTACCACGTGATCGCTGTCTGGTTTATGGAGATCTTGTCTAACTGAAAGCCGAGTGAGTTTTTGGTCAGCCGAAAATAGTTTTGGCACAAACTCGGCAGACACGAGTCTCATAACCAAATCTTCAGTGATAATGAAGTGAACTGAACCGTAACTGATCTGCATAACGTCTGATAACTCACGGATGGTGATTCGACGATTTCTCCTCACAGCTGCACGCACATCAGTGATGTTTCTCTCAGTTCTGTTGGCTGCGGGTCTCGCAGAAGGTTCGTTAATATCGACATTTTTCGGTCATCTTGGAAACGTCTGAACCACTCGTACACTTGTGTGCAGCTCGTACACTCCACTCTATACACTTTTTGCAAATTTACTTAGACCTCTTATTGCATTCTGTGTATAGTGTGCAATCATCATCATCATCATCATCATCATCCTCCTCATCCTCATCATCATCATGATCATCATCGCCATCACCACCACCACAACCACCACTAACATCTGCCACCATCCTCCACCACCTCTTCATCTCCTCCTCCTCTTCCTCCACCACCTCCCCCTCTTCCTCTACCACCTCCACCACCTCCACCACCTCCACCACCCCACTACCTCCTCCCCTCCTCCCACCCCCTCCTCCCCTCCCCTCCTCCCATCCCCTCCTCCCATCACCTCCTCCCACCCCCTCCTCCCATCCCCTCCTCACCTCCCCCTCCCACTCCTCCCCTCCCCTCCCCCCTCCTCCCCTCCCCCTCCCCTCCTCCTCCCCATCCCTCCTCCCCTCCTCCCCTCTTCCTCCACCACCTCCCCTTTCTCCTCTTCCTCCTCCTCATCAATATTTAACATCCACGTTTCATACTGACATGGCTTGGGCAGTTCGACAAGATGTGACCGTCTTAAGGATTGCAGCATGTGCCAGTGTCTGTTCTGGTGCGGTTTCTTTGGCTGGAATTCCTTTGTAAGCCCAACTGCATTACAGTGTGTAATTAAGTGCCTCTATTTTGCCTCGCACACCTCAATGTGCACCAAATCCTCAAACCGTGGGTGAACCCCACCACCTCAGGCATGCACTACCAATCGCATTATATCCATGCAGATCTCATGCTTAAATAATTCCATGCTGTATGCTGTTTAAAATGCATTGCCTGCATATCTATTACGTAGCACAAGTAACACACAAACAACATTCTTGTATTTTGTACACAACTCTAGGAAGCCTAACATTGAAATTTGAATAAATCCAGTCAAATGATTCAAGCAGTTAATTAATCTGCTTAAATGAGCTTAGAAAACAATTCAAAGAAAAATTGTGTTTCTGATAACTAGCTTCGGGAATTTGCTGCTTTAATTTAATTCAATTTTCTTTACTTTTATGTATTTTATACTGATGTTTCCATAGCAACCTGAAGTAAATTTCAAGAATTCTACTGCTTAGGCGCAGGCATGGCTGTGTTGTGAGAAGTTTCCTTCCCAACCACATGGTTCTGGGTTCAGTTCTACTGTGTGGAACCTTGGGCAAATGTCTTCTACCATAGCGTCATACCAAACAAACTATTATGAGTGGATCTGGTTGACAGAAACTGAAAGAAGTCCATCGTGTATATATATATATCTATATCTATATATATATATATATACACATACATACATACTTACATACATATGTATATATGTGTATATATATATATATATATATATATATATATATATATATATATATCCATATATATCTTTATATTTCCGGTCAGCCATTGTTATGATCGGCCATTATTATGATTGACCGTTGACTGAACACTATTCAATTTTTTTTCTCCGTGTTTTTCTCCTTGTCTCCGTATTCTTTCTGTTTAAGAGCGTAGCTCGAAATGTCAAAGACTTTCCGTATTCCCGAGCGTCATACTAATATATACTTTTGTTATTTACACCACCTGTCCTCGTCTGTTGTTATTATTTGTATATTCTCCCATATATATATATATATATATACAGTGGATAGATTCCACTGAAATTAGATAAATAACCTTCGAACAGATAGTCAGCAGCGCCGCCTGGCTGGAGTTTGGCTGCTCTGCATTGACAAGGGGCAACACCCTGAAACTAGTCTGCAGATGCCAAACCAGCAAGGAGAAACTGCTGACCTCCCCTGTTCGAAGGTTATAAAGGACACAGGTTTCGTGTGTCACATAGCTAGCTAGAGGCGCTGGCTTCTTGGAGCTAATTCACGGCAGCTTTCGTCCTAATTTTGGGACTGCCATGTTGGCTTGGCGATAACTATTAATTTCTAGTACCGCTGCCGTAGTCTCCTTTAGAGAGACTTAGAAATATTAATAACTCTATTTCTGAAAACCAGTGGATAGATTCCACTGAAATTAGATAAATAACCTTCGAACAGATAGTCAGCAGCGCCGCCTGGCTGGAGCTTGGCT
>NC_142932.1:40589484-40596984 GCF_046866305.1 Octopus bimaculoides | reverse complement strand
AAAACAGACATTCTTATAAATGCACACACACACACACACACACACAATATAAATATATATATCTTATACATACTCATGCACACATATATATCATATTACTTAAGAAAGATTTCAGAAGGTTGCACCTGAGGATATGGTGGATTCTATACATCTAGCGTGTGTCTGTGTGTGTGTGTGTGTGTGTGTGTATGCGAGTGAGTCTGTGTCGGTGTGTGAGTGCATGTGTGTGTGTGTGTGTGTGTGTGTGTGTAATCTTGTCAGTGATAATGCGTATAACATTCCTTGCCTTGCTTTGTCTCCCTGTCTTTACTTCTGCGTATGTTTGAGCATGCATATGTATGTGTGGTAAGAGCTCTGTGTGAAAGACATGACATTAAATATTGAAAAGACAATAAGAAAGTAATATGTCATAATATTGTGCTACTGCTGCTGCTGTTGCTGCCGGTATCCTTGATTTTTCTTATTGATCCATGCCATTCTACCAAAGACAGAACAATGCTTTCACATCCTCAAAGAATGTTACTTGTTCTTTCAAGAAATAAAAACAGAAATAATTATACAGACATCAACATTAAATTGATTGTGATTAACGGGAAGTCCTTGCTTGTTCAGGATAAATGCTGCAGGCATTGCTATGTTGGTGTCAACAGCAACCAGACAAGTCTGAGGCACATGCTGGGCCACAAGAACAAGCGAAACTCTTTGGCATGAATTTGTTCAGTGTCTGTTCATTGTTTACATGTAGTTTATATCGTCGTTCGCAAGCTATTTAGCTGCCTTTCGGTAGTAAGGCTACAGTTCAGAGAATGAGAATCGGAGTAAGGGTTTTGAGGCTCAACCGCCATTAACTCTGTCTTCGCTGGCCTTAATTGCTAGCAATTGTCAAGAGCGTCAGTTTTGGGTCAAATAGCAGATGATCCTGTGGGTGAGTACGGAGTTGCCCCTTACACATCACAGCTTCCATGTTGTCAAGCAACAGAGGAACAGACCCTCATAAACGTATGTACAAAGATATTGCATAATACACACACACACACACAATAAAACACAAACACACAAACACACATAAAAAATACACACACACGCACACACACGCATATATAAAGAACGTGAACTTGAAACTCTGAGAAAGGTTTCGTGATAATTTTGCATCTATAATAAAAAGTATGTTTAACTAGCCTTGGTTGTCGAGTACTATTTTTTCCACCTCATTTTGCACTTAGGTGCTCATCTATGCACACACATGCGCGCCCACACACACACAAAGCGCGTGCCCGACGAACGTAAATAAACACCCCATGAAAAATCGTTTTACGTTTATTTTAACTTGAAAAGGTTCATTTTTTAAATTAATTGACATATTTATGCTTCAGGTTCTATAATTGACTGTTTAATCATGTCACGTATAAAAGAAGCCTTGGAATTGTCCGAATTTCAAACAAGTCGTATTGTGGGTCAATCTGAAAGTGTATTTGGTCAGCTTCAAATCGCAGAAAACATTCTACAGTCACTAGAGTTATTGTGCAATTCAGCAGAGAAGATCACTTGATACAGTTTTTGAAGTGTAAAGGTGAATTTGAAAAAAAAAAATGTAATGAAATCTTTTATGAGGATGTTACTAGACTTTTGGGGGAAGAAGATGTTTTCTAGTTTGTGGGTGCTTTCGTTAAACCATTTCATACACACGCTCTCTTAAACACACACATATAGTTGTATGTGTGTGTGTGTACTATATCTATAGAAATAGATCAGAGACAGATAATGGAATTGAAAATATCATTGAGAACCACAACCGGTGATTTGACTCATTCTCGCACCTGTAGTTCATAGGTGAGTTATTTTGCAGTCGATTATCTTGCATCACTCTTGAGGTGAGTTTTTAAACAAGTTCCTCACCATATCATCATGCCATTTTATTTAGCTTTAAAAAGAAATAACCATTGATTCATTGAGGAAGAAGATACACTTACAATCAAAAGTAAAATACACAGATAAAAAAATACGTAGAAAAATAAAAATAGGGAGATAAATTACAGAAACATGAATTGAAAAAGAAAGATGTAAATAATTACATAGAAGATAGAAGAAGAATTTGTTTGGCTAAAAACCTTTATCTTAAGGATTATGAGGACGAAAGAATTAGTTGGACTAGGAAAGAAAGTTATGAATGAATGAAGAAGTAAGAAAATAATAAACTGATAAGACGATTGTGTCTAGCCTTTCAATACATGTCTTCTTTTTAAGTCTAACTTCCTTTCCTTTCACCCGACAAGATGTCTACTCTATCATACAACTATTGTGTGCTTTTTGTGGGAGTTAATTTAGTACCGTCCGTCCGGTTTAATATATTTTATGGAAACGATAAAAAGTGATAAGCTAGTGGCTTCCTGGTGGATAGGCTGCATTTCTTTATATATGTATAAAGGAGAAACACCGGCAACCCAGGCTAAAGAAGGTCTTCGCTCACGTGAGGTACTGTTATCTGTTTGGTTGTATATGAAAGCTTTAGTCCACTTTGAACTTTTAAACCTAAACTAAATGATAACAAAGGAGATCTACTGCGAACAGCTTGAGCGGCTTAAGTCAGCGCTAGAAGAAAAATAGTCATCTTTGGTTTCAAGACGAAAGGTTTTCTTCCATCAGGATAATGCTCGGCTATCTTCAGTTATCGAGGCAATCAAGATATTTTGATTGCCTCGATAACTGAATAGATGGCGGAGCAAGTTTCCACCCCGGCATCCGAAACTCGGAGTTTTATTATGGCAGCCGAATAATTGTCACATATTATATTACAGATAAACACATACAAACACGCGCGCGCGCGCACACACACACACACACACACACACACACACACACGTGAACGTATATTTTCCATTATTGTCTTCATTGTGGGTCTGCCGTTCCAGGATTCTAACTTGTAATTTGAGATAGATTTAACTAATATTTCTGGCAAAACCAGTAGTCACGTGACGGTTATAGAACTAAATATGTAAAAGGTTTTTTGTTATTGTTTATCTAAGGTTAACCCTGTTTAAGTAGATCAACAGCTTATGACCTTTGACCTATGACACTTACCGAAAGCTTCGCCACCTCACTTCCAGAATTTATGTCGTTTGACCAACGGAAGCTTGCATGAATGATGATGAGGAGAGAGAGGAGGGAGTGTGGGTAGGTGACAGCGAAGGGGTAGAAGAGGAGGCAGATAAGGGAAGAGGGAGAGGAGCAAGTTTTGTGGCAGCAGAAGGGAATGGGCATGATAATAATGATGATGACGATGATGATGATGGTTATGATGTATAAAGAGGAATGCATTATTTTTGGAATCCTTCAGTTTTGAATAATGTTGGGTTTGATTCAACATAAATTTAACTATGATTTCTAACACTACATACAAGCAGGAAGCGACTTCCTTGTTGGTTTCGTCTTTACAGTTCAGATGGAATTGTCTTAAACCATTTTTCGATCTTATTTCTCTCAGGAATATATTCGGTAGTTGCATTTTTATTTTCAAAATAATCCACAAATATGAGACGTTAGGTTTCAAGTGAACAAAAGGCAAACATTTAAATGGTAAAATTAAATATTGCTTTGTGTGATAATGGGATTAGAGCCTAATTTTAAATCCATTAATTAACCGCTTGGCACCCAGATTATTCAAATGCAATACTTATTTATTCACATTATTTTGAATTAATCAGACATTATCTCTTAGCTTTGAGATTTTGATAACGTCATTGCTTAAGGTTAGAATGATATTGTAGGGCAAGTGTGAGAGGCCAGATCTGGCCAATTAGAGCACAAGACAAGAGGAATATTTAAGCCACACATAAATGATTTGAGTGCCACGGGGTTAAATAAACAATTTTCATAGAATTAAATTTAGAAGTGTCAGTATTAAAAGGAGTAAACAGTGCAAGAGAAAGCTTCTGTGGTACAGAGATTGCATTTGCTGTCTCATTCCTTATATTTGATAACCTTAGCTATAATGCCTTAGTCTATATGACAGCTATGCACACTAGTGTCTTTAAGATTCCATACCGCATTCGATAAAGATTAGATTGAAAGAGATATAACTTTTACTATGAAAGATTATTGGTGTTTGTTCTTTGTGACATAAGTATATTACATAAAATTGAAAGAGAAGAAAGAAAATGACTCGGTAAAGCAAGGGACAAAATTGTACCAGATGGCTTAGGAACATTTAAGTGAGGATTGGAAACAGTAAAAGCATTCGACCATACAAAAACTTCCTGAATGCATTGCGACCAACCCATGCAAAAATGATGACGACGACGACGACGACAACGATGATGATGATGATGATTATGAAAACAGCTTGCCAATTATGAAATGGTGTGCTGTCTTAAAAGTAAACAAGGATTAAATTAACTAGAATTGGGATCTGGAAAAATGCCTGTGAAACCAAAGACTCTAAGAATAGATTGTCATTTAGCATATTTGGAAGATTTTGGTTGGATCGTTTTATCAAGTGTCAGGTTGGAAAACGATTTTTGGCAACATGTCTCATAGAATGGTTTTATATCTGGTGTGTGGAACTAGTTTGTTCTGGATGAGAGAGATACAATAATGAAAGTATAATCAAATGATCTGAAACAACAAAAACAATCCGGATAATTCTTGAGAATTTCGTTTCTATATTTGAGAATGTATATCGCTTTACTTTCTTGGTTTTATTTATTACGTTTACTTATTTCTTTCTTTTTTGTATTAATTTTAGATGTGTCTGATGGCTGATGTCTGTGTGAGGAACACTGAGAGTGTGCTATGATACTGCGGACGACAAGAGGAGAAGAACTCTGTGTGTGTGTGTGTGTGTGTGTGTGTGTGTATGAGAGAGAGAGAGAGAGACAGAGAGAGAGAGACAGAGAGAGAGAGACAGAGAGAGAGAGACAGAGAGAGAGAGACTGTGTGTGTGTGTGAATGTGTCTTTGTGCGCGGATATCTATTTTTTGCATCTTCAGAATATGCATTTATCTCTATATTCAAACGTACACGCATATACGCATGTATATATATATATATATATATATAAACATATATATACATATATATGTATATATATATATATATATATATATATATATATATATATATATATATATATATATATGTACACATATAAACATATTCACCTTTATGTCTATATATATACATATATACATATATATATATATATATATATATATATATATATATATATATATATATACACATATATATATATACCTATATTTTCACTTATATGTATGTATATATATATATATATATATATATATATATATATATATATATATGTACAAACATAATGTACAAATATGTATGTGTGTATGTGCGTAAAGATACATATGTTCACAAAAATACATATATTTGAGGTAAGAACAACAACAGCAATAATAATAATAATAATGATAATAATAATAATAATAATAATAATAATAATAATAATAATAATAATAATGATGATGATGATGATGATAGTAACATGAACAAGAGACCAAAGTAAAATAGTAAAAATAATAATAATGTGCAGAGTCAGAATAGGATTGAAATAGCAACAGAAAAGATAAGTAATATGGTGCAAGATTTCAGCAGGATACCACGCATTAGTTTTCTGGGTTATTGTACCACACGTCTACGCATGCGCACGCACAAATACACACCTGCAAATACACGTACACACACACACACACAGACATCGATGCACACGTGCGCACATATCCCACATCGCCAACACACACACACAGAGGCACATGAACACTAGTTTCCTCTGCGCTTCCTGTCTTCCTGCTTTTACCATCCAATCCGCTTTTCTCTCTTTTGTCTTCTCCCCGTCTCATCTTTCTCTCTTCCATCGCTGCTGCTTCAAATTCCTTTTGAAAAAAAAATCCATAAGAATCTTTGTCTTGTCTCAAAATAAAAATATATAAAAATAAAGATGCCGTAAAGGAGGGAGTCAGCGAGTGGCTAAATGGTTAGTTAAGTAGTTTGTCTATTAAACCATTGATTTGTGCGCTGCATTCTCTCTATATATATATAGATGTCTGTATGAATGGGGAAGGTGGTGTGGCGAACAAGAGTGCTTTTGATCCACGTTGTTCTGAGTTCACTCCAAATGTACCGTAGCTTGCAATATATGTTTTGTATATCTTTGGGCTGTGAATGAAATTTAGAAGAAAGCAACCAGGTGAACGCCTATTGCATGCGTTTTGCCTCATTGTTTTAACACCCTGTTTCTCTCATGATTTTTATGAGTGGAAAACAGCCGCTTAATAGTTGTGGCAGTGGTGGTGATTATTATTATTATTATTATTATTATTATTATTATTATTATTATTATTATTATTATTATTATTAGTAGTAGTAGTAGTAGTAGTAGTAGTAGTATGTTATAGGATTGAGGTAACTCCTCCAGTAGGTATACAGAAGGAGAAAAGAAGAGTGCGATTGTTATCAAGTGAACGATATTTTGGCATCTAGTTCACTTTTTTTGCTTCTGTAAACCTTCTGGAGGAGTTACCTCAATCCTATAAAATATTACCAAAAATGAAGGAGATTGACAAGTTTATTTCTTGAACGTGTGGAATGGCACACGAGATGCCGAAATATCGTTCACTTGATAACAATAGCACTCTTCATTCTTTTGCTTCTATTATTATTATTATTATTATTATTAGTATTATTATTATTATTATTATTATTATTATTATTATTATTATTATTATTATATGTATCTGTATACACACACATACGCACACATGTTTATAAGGCCTGCGGTTGTTTCTCAGACACGTGATTTTGGATTCAGTCGCATTTATGACACCTTGGGCAAGTCTCTCCTGTTAATAACCTCAGCCAACCAGATCTGTGGATTTGGTTGACGAAAGCTGAAAGTGTCGTGCCATCTTCATATATTTGTAAATGCATTTATATTAAACTTTCAAAACCTATAACAAAGCCACCTTTCTCAATACTACATCCCCATTATTCTAAAGGGTCTTTCGTGCAAGTTTTTTGGTGTAGCCACTGCCATTAGTGCCACAAAATGCCATCCAGTACTGTCTGTAAATTGGTAGGTGCTTTGCAGGGCTTCCAATTGTAGAAAAGGTGCCACACCATGCGTCTTCAATGTTTTAACATTCACTTTTCTATGCTTTTCGGAACTGGATGATATTCATTGAAACAGAATTTCTATAGTCGCATTCTCTTCATTACACAAAACTTCATCTGTTTCCAAGTACGATAATATTTTCACATTGCCAAGAAATGTATGGAAGAATATAGAAAAGAAATGATGCAGCTTGTATGACAGTGACACATATTTACAGCAATCAAATGATGTTTAAAGAAGAATAATCACACGCGGAGACATTGAAATTCTCATAAGCATACGTACATGCATTAACCCTATCAGGACCTTATATACATACATACATACATACATTTCCATTGACTTTCTCTCTCTCTCTCTCTCTCTCT
>NC_142932.1:40554484-40586984 GCF_046866305.1 Octopus bimaculoides | reverse complement strand
GTCAAGTGGTGATAGGTGACAAACACGGACGTAAGTACACCTACACCGATTATCAGGTGATGATGGGTGTCACACACACATACACATACACACACATACACACACACACACACTCATATACGATGGTCTTCTTTCAGTTTCTCTCTACCAAATCTTCTCACAAGAATTTAGTTGGCCCGAGTCTATAGGAGAAGGCATCTGTCCAAGTATTCAGGCAGAGGAACTGAGCCCTGAACCATGTGGTTTGGAAGCAAACTGTTTACCACACAGCTACGCTTCATTGACATGAAACTAGAATGTTTCATGTCTATTGTGCAAGCCATAAGCCAGAAATATGTCCCAGAGCACAAGGCCAAAACAAATAGGAACAAGATTCCAAGGGAGAGGAAGATCCTCATGAGACGAAGGACAAAAGTTGCAAATCGACTCAACCAGCATCCCAAGAATGGCCAAAGGTCCCGCCTAAAAACGACACTGATGGAGATCGAAAAAAGACTGCAACAATCCTATGTGAAGGAGAGAGCAGACAAAGAATCCTGGGTTATAAAAAACATTAAGTCAAACCCAAAGGCCTTCTTTCATTACGCAAAAGAAACAGCCTCAGTACGCTGCAAGATTGGACCCCTCTTCGAAAAGGATGGCTCCCTCAAAGACAGTCCAACTAGGATCAGTGAGGTACTGAATGAGCAATTCAAAAGTGTCTTCACCACTCCATTGGAGCACAGACAAGTGAACAAACCAGTGGACTTCTTTGCTACCTCCTCTATAACCAGTGAGGCAGTTACGATGGAATATATCAACATTAGCGAAGAAGATGTACTACTAGCTATACATGAAGTGGACACAAACTCAACTGCTGGCCCTGATGGTTTCCCAGCAATCCTCCTTAAATCGTGTAAGCATGCCCTGGCAAAACCCCACCAAATCCTCTTCCAGAGCTTTCTCGCAAACGGAAGACTGCCAAGCAAGCTGAAGGAGGGAATAATATGCCCAATCCACAAAGGGGGAAGCAAAGCAGATGCCAAAAACTATAGGCCTATCTCTCTGACTTCACACATCAGCAAAGTCATGGAAAGGATAATCAGAGGAAAACTAATCGCATTCCTTGAAGAAAATAAATTGCTGAGTGATACCCAACATGGCTTTCGACCAGGTAGGAGCTGCCTGACCCAGCTCTTACAACATTACGACTGGGTGTTGAGGCAGTTACTCAACAACTCAAATTTGGACGTAATATGCCTTCATTTTGCAAAAGCTTTTGACAAAGTGGATCATGGTGTGATATGCCACAAACTGCGTGATCTTGGCATAGCTGGAAAACTTGGAGAGTGGTTACATGACTTTCTGAAAGATAGAAGTCAGGCAGTAGTGGCTAATGGATCCACCTCTATGAAAACACAAATAATGAGCGGTGTTCCACAGGGCACTGTCTTGGGACCATTGCTTTTTATAGTCGCTCTCTCAGATATGCCTTGAAGTGCCCGGATAGCCACTCTTGCAAGCTACGCAGACGATACAAAAGTCTCGCAGAAAATACAGAACTCCAGTGATGTTGCACACCTGCAGCAGGAATTGGACTCAGTTTACAGATGGGCTGAGGACAATAATATGCAATTTAATGCTGAAAAATTCCAAGCCCTGCGCTACCAACGTCCAAAACTGAATATGAAACTTACAGAGTACACTGGTCCACAGGGAATTTCAATCCCAGAGCCTAAATCAGTGAGAGACCTGGATATCGACATGAGTGATGATACCTCTTTCCAAGTGCACATTACCAGAATGGCAACAAAGTGCAGACGATTGGCTGGATGGATCCTGAGAACATTCAGAACCAGAGATAAGGAAACTATGATGATCCTCTGGAGGATATTCGTGCTCAGCCGCCTGGATTACTGCTCACAGCTGTGGTCACCCACCAATCTGAAATTAACAGCAGACCTTGAAGCAATCCAGAGGAGATTCACAAAGAAGATTGTCTCTTTGCAACTGCTCAGCTACTGGGAAAGGCTGAAACAGCTAAGACTCTACTCCCTGGAGAGAAGGCGGGAGAGGTATGCAGTAATATACATCTGGAAGATCCTGGAAGGAATTATGCCAAATTTTGGCATTGAAAGCTACACCAATGCCAGAACGGGACGACACTGCATAGTGCCAAAGATCTCAGCAATGCCATCGCGCTTCAGGACCAGTTACTGCAACAGCTTGGGATTCAGGGGCCCACAGCTTTTTAATATTCTCCCAAAGAGCCTGAGGAATCTGCACAAAGTAGATGTAGGAGTTTTTAAATCAAAGCTGGACCTCTTCCTATCGAGAGTCCCAGATGAACCTACCTCGTGGCAGGAGGTGCAAATTAGGGTTGCTAAATCAAACTCCATTCTTCACCAAGTGCCACATATTGTAAGAGGCTCCCTGTAATAACAGTGTAGCAACACGGTGGTGCATCAGCATGGCCGCAGCTCTAAGCTGAAACTTAAATATATATATATATATATATATATATATATATATATATATATATATATATATATATATATATATATATATATATAGGAATGTAGTTAGTAAATATTTTCCCCAAAACTCGCATTACTATAAGGTCATTAACGCGCATAAGGTTAGTTTCGGTTTTTCTAATACCAAGAATTTAACCCAAATTATCGCCGCTCATAACTTTAAACTTTTATCCTCTAATTCTAGTCATGATTCTATTGATATAAATATAGAGAGCAATAATATTAATACTAGAGACAATGTTAGAGATAATTTTCAAAATAAAAAGGATATTGATAATGCCATTAACTATGGTAATAAATTAATAGAAATTTCTGAAGATAATCCTAATAGAATTAGATTCCTTAGTGCAAATGCTAAAACTAAAGACATTGTATATAGGTGTAATGTTATAACGGATAAGAAGATTTGGAGTTATATTGGAGCTTCGTCACTTGAAGTCTCGAGTAGAATTTCTAATCATTATTCGACATTTAGGGATAGGAATAAACAAAATAGTACGGCGCTCAGTAGTTTAATTTGGAAATTGAAAGATGAGAAAAGAGATTGCTCTCTTGAATGGTTAATAATAGGTAAATGGATTCCGTACGACAAGGGGAAAGATACCTGTTCTTTATGTAACTTGGAGTTATTTTTCATACTTTTTTCCAAGGGTCACTTAATAAAATTACATTTAAAGCTTACAGATGTCTACATATGTACAGACATACGTTTGCATTTTATGAATGAGAATATTTATTTATTTATTTATATATTTTACTGAAATATGTATAGACATACGTTTGCATTTTATGGATAGGAATATTTATATATTTTACTGGAATTAGGTCTGTTGCATAACTATAAGTGTGTATATGTATGTATGTATGCATATATATGTGTATATGTATATGTATATATATGTATATATATATATATATATATATATATATATATATATATATGTGTGTGTGTGTGTGTGTGTGTGTGTGTGTAAGTGTTTTTTATATATGTGTGTTTATGTATGTATGTGTATATATTTGTATTTAAATGTATGTGTATGTGTATATGTATATATGTGTGTATGTGTATAAGTGTATATGTGTATATGTATGTATATGTGTGCGTATGTGTATATATGTATATGTATATATGTGTGTATGTGTGTATATATGTGTGTATATATATATATATATATGTGGGTGTATATATGTGTGTATGTACGTCTATATATATGTATATATATATATATATGTATATATATGTATATGTATATATATGTATATGTATGTGTATATATGTGTATATATATATGTGTGTGTGTTTGTCTGTGTATATGGGAGTGTATGGTAAATATAGTAAGAATATAGATAGGTGTATTAGAAAGTCACGATGTGTATGAGGTATAGTTTTTGTTTGGGAATTTTTTTCTGTAAACACCGGTGTTCCGGTGAAAGTGATTTTGTTTTGTTTACATTCGTAGAAGTACTTAAGTAAAGATGAGTTTGTTTGATTTTTTCAGTTTCTTTATTTCATTATTTAATTATTTATTTAATATTTAATGTATAATATATAAAAATATATATTAGAGTGCGTGTAGGTATAGTTAGAATATAGATAAATGTAGTATGAATTACCGTATGTGTGAGTTAGAATTTTATTATAGGTGGGTTTTTCATTGAAGACGGGTTTCTGTTCTACGGATATTGAAATGTAAAATAACGTGATAGTACTGAGGGATATATATATATATTTTTTGCTGAATTGATATAAGATTAAATTTTATTTTAATTGTGTATATTGGTATATGCTAGAGTTTTTTTAGGGTGAATTTATTAAGAACATTATCATCATTATTATTATTATTGTTATTATCATTTAAGTGTGTTTTTGTTGTACTCTAGTTTGAATGTTATATTTTTTTTAAATTGTTTTCTACGGCATGATTTCTTTCTTTCTTTCTTACATTATTTATTTATTTATTTATTTATTTATTTATTTATTAAATTTGATATTTATTTTGATGATTATTACTCCAACGGATTTTTTCGCTTTCTAAATTGAACAGTAAATGAAATTATAATATAACATTTTTAGGTTTAGATTTGAGGAAATTTACCGTTTGCTCATTCATTGCACATTTGGGATGGGAAGTTGTGTGCCATCAATTACTTTTTCATCCTGTTTTGTATATTTTCATGGGTCAACTATGAAAATTAGATTTGAATGGTTTCTGTTTTTTTTTTTTGATGTGTATTGCTAATAATAATGACGGTGATGATAGCAATAATAATGGGACCCTGAGGAGATGGAGTATCCTATATTTTATTATATTTTATGATATGGATTAATCATTCTGGATGTTCTATCGAAATGTACATAGGTCTATTTATGTGTTATTATTATTGTTATTATTGTTATTGTTGTTGCAATAAAGTATTTTCAACGGATCAATTTTGGGCTCTATTTAAAGTTGATATATATATATATATATATATATATATATATATATATATATATATATATATATATATATTCAATCACTACTACCATCCACAACAAGTCACTTTCTTCTTCTTCTTCTTCTTCTTCTTCTTCTTCTTCTTCTTCTTCTTCTTCTTCTTCTTCTTCTTCTTCTTCTTCTTCTTCTTCTTCTTCTTCTTCTTCTTCTTCTTCTTCTTCTTCTTCTTCTTCTTCCCTGGCAAGAATTGACGACTTCCAACCCACAAGAGTAAACAAGAGAGACAGTTACAGGCAGAACCAAGGAAAATGCCTCTCGTAATAGAATACTATGCAGATATTCTTTTAAAAATCTTTTCTTTTAATTTTTCCAAAATCTAATTTTTTTCTATACTTCCAGTTAAAAAAGTCTTAATTACTGAAACCAGTACTGAAATGTATTCTATAAAATCATTTTAGCATTTTCTACCTTGACTTTTTTTCCATATATATATATATATATATATGGGAGAATATACAAATAATAACAACAGACGAGGACAGGTGGTGTAAATAACAAAAGTATATATTAGTATGACGCTCGGGAATACGGAAAGTCTTTGACGTTTCGAGTTACGCTCTTCAACAGAAAGAATACGGAGACAAGGAGAAAAACACGGAGAAAAAAAAATTGAATAGTGTTCAGTCAACGGTCATACATATACATACGTTTATATATTCGTTTTGCAAGATTCTTGATATCACTTCGTGTGTTGAAACATATATTATTGTATTTGGGGATGGTCATGTTGCCAGTTTAGCCAATAAAATCACGCGCACTATATATTTGGTGTTAATTTGCTTCAGCTTTGTTTTACATTACATTTATCGTATTTCGGCCAGAGTTCTTTCGTCACACTTCTGTGACCTCATCAGTGGTCCTTTATTCTTGACTATTTGTGAGTCTTTCCTTACTAACGATCAGCCATTAGAATTTATGTTAAAGTAGAAATGCATCGAGAGAACAACAAGACATAAGAGAAATCAGATGTACTGTGAAAGAAAAGGCTGAGCTGGTATAGATATGATGCACATAGATGAGGGCAACTGCTTAAAGAAGTGTCGATCATTTAATGTGGATAGATCTTGTACAAGAGAGAGACCTTCGTGTTCTAGGATAAAGCAGCCTCCCTTCCTGCTGCTGTCAAAATCAGTCAAAGAGTTACAAAAAAAAAATGTACTTTGCTAGCAATATGGTGACCTCATAAGTACTGTTGTCATGAAAAAAGATTCTAGTTCACGATGTAAAATGGTTGACATAGAAAACATGTCACAGCTGAGGGTGGTGTACAATGCAAATTCATTAAATTCCGTCAAGCCATACAAATCGTTCTCAGTGTAGAAGAGAGACCTTAAATGATGATGAAGATGGTGATGAGATATATGTATTCATTTAACCACATCTTGTTAAATAATAGAAATTCTCCCTGCTTACTCCTGTCTTTGTATATAAAAAAACATGATATCGGAAAATATTTTGGTGTTATTTATTCGATTGTATATGTTTCATTTCATATCATTTGTGGTATTTTACATTAATTGTCACAATTTTTATAGTGTGAGATGTTATGTTATGTGTGTATTATTCACACAACTATTACTAATGCATGTATATATATATATATATATATATATATATATATATATATATATATATATATATATTATTTATTTAAAGGTCACAATACATATATTAAAGCGCTACTAATAGTTTCATTTGTTGAAAAACTCAAATATATTCTTTAGGCGCAAATCACATATCCTAACGAAATAAAGAAACGGAATAACAGAAGAAACGCGAAGAAGCTGAGAAGGCAACATATAGAAAATGTAGGCAGTAAACAACGGAGAACGAAAAAAAAAGAAAACGGTAAATGAAGAACAAAAACTGAAATGTCAAAAATAGAAAATAAAATGTATAAAAGTAAAAAAAAGATCTCCTACTTAGACCTTAAATGATAAGGCTGGAAAGATATCAAATCGTTCAAGAATAGGCGGAATTTTCCAATCCTTCAGAATAAATACACATGCAACCACGGAAAATTTCTGACCTGGTGTTCAATAGAGAGTTAGGGATCTTAGGTTTTGACCGGATCTGCTGCGCTCTTTCAGCCAAACAAAGTCTGCATTTATTCGATCTATTCACAGAAGGTATGAATTTCTCAATTACTTTCCCCTTAATCACTTTCAGTGTTTCGTTATCTTTTAAAGTCGATACGTAGCTAAACAACTTGGTACCGTTACCTTTGTCCCTATGTCTTAAAGAAGTTGTAATGTTGTAGTTTTTAAATTTTGTAACGAATTTATCAAAATACGAAACCGATCCCGACAATTTTTTGTTTCTCAATATTAGTTCTAAAAAGTTTATGGGCGATTGAAGGTACAAGTGAACATTTGGAAGAGTATGCTTAAAAACTTAAATCATCTTACTAATTCCCGTATTCAATAAATCCACAGTGGCAGAAAAAAATGTTCAACCTGCTCTGCAATTATATACTTTCTTGCGTGGGAATACACTTCTTTTATCTACATACACCCCTACATATCTATCTATCTATCTATCTATCTATCTATCTATCTATCTATCTATCTATCTATCTTTCTTTCTATCTATCTATAATCAATTTGGGGATACAAACCTCTTATAGGGACAATTATATCCAAGTTACACTGGTGTAATATATTATACTGTGAAGAGATATTTCTTCAATAAATATATCATAAATATCAAGTATCATTACGCAAGAAAATGGAGATAAAATGAATCTATTAATAAATTAATATTACCTACAATTGTTTCAATTCACGCTTAATAAAAATTACAAACCACACACAACAAAATGTGTTTGGATTTAGAAGATTTTGAGTGGAATATTATCAGAGCGAAAGGACATAAAGGAAGCTACATGTTGACCGGTTGAGACATTCTAACAGATTAAGTAGATGAAAGTATGTTTAGTTCTTTGCGTGTGTGAGTGTGCGCGCGTGTGTACGCATTATAATTTTTCTTAAAATATTCTGTTATTCTTTTATTTGTTCCAGTAATTTGACTGCAACCATACCGGAGCACCACCTTTTAGTCGAACAAATCGACGCCAGAACTTATTCTTTGTAAGCCTAGTACTTATTCTATCAGTTTCTTTTGCCGAACTGCTAAGTTACAGGGACATAAACACACCAGCATCGGTTGCCTAGCGATGGTAAGGAATTTTTCTCTTCCAACAATCTAATCGGTTTTGCGTATATGAAATAATAACAAGAAGAAGAAGAAGAAAAAGAAGAAGAAGAAGAAGAAGAAGAAGAAGAAGAAGAAGAAGAAGAGGAAAAAGAAGAAGAAGAAGAAGAAGAAGAAGAAGAAGAAGAAGAAGAAGAAGAAGAAGAAAAAGAAGAAGAAGAAGAAGAAGAAGAAGAAGAAAAAGAAGAAGAAGAAGAAGAAGAAGAAGAAGAAGAAGAAGAAGAAGAAGAAGAAGAAGAAGAAGAAGAAGAAGAAGAAGAGGAAGAATTTTGGCACAAGCCATCAATTTTAGGAGGTGGGCATGTTGATTACATCCAACCCATCGCCTCAATGGTATCTTATTTTACGGAGCCAGAAAAGACGAAAGGCAAAGACAATTTCAATGGAATATGAATTCCAAATAAAAAGACCTAAGACGAAATGCCATTAAATAATTTGTCCCTTTGTTCTATCAATTCTGGCAGAAGATTAAAATGTACATACCTCACCATAGCAACATACGATGTTTCCAACAGTTGATACACTGACTGTAAATTCTTGCCGTATCACCACTGAAGCCAAGCAACCAATCAGAAAATTACAATATGCGTGTTATCTTGGCAATTTCATGATAATAAATTCACAAGCCTACACGTATTTATGGTTAATGTGTGTCGCAGAAAATATTATTTACCATAATACTTAGTTAGAGTGCAAGATTTGCATGTTTCGTATGTAGCTGCTGACCTACAGAGAAATATAATTTATAGGAAGCAGCATTTGAATAATGGCAGTTTAATGATAAATAATTGCTGTTTATTGAATATAAATACATTGACATTATTATTGAACTCTTTGGTACAGCTCTTAAAATATCTACATTGCTCGAAAGTTGTTTTATTGACAATTAAATCCTTGAATAAGATACTTTAATTTAAAAACCTTTACTCATAAATATTTTATAAATTTTAACTTCAAGGTTAATTATGCTTAAAAGTTATACTTTATTGAATATAAAATCTGCACTATCAAATTTTAAAATCTTTAAACGCTTAGCTCAAGATACCTTCCATCCTTTTGAGTAAAGGTATTGCTACATAGATGTGAATTACGGGAAGTTGGCATTTCTTCTTTGGAATGGTTGTTGATGTCCTTCTAATAACGTTCTTATCTCAACAGGTCATTGCCGTCTCCACTTATTACATTTAAATTTCTACGTTTTTTTAAGAATGATTTTTGTAATAGTTTCTACATCAACACTGTCCCTGAACCTGATATGTAAAACTGTATTGCACACCCCACATCTGGTAGTGGAACACAATAATCCATTTCATTCAATTTAAAACAAATATTATTTAATTTCAAAGGATTTATTCCTGTTTATATAGAGATGGTAAAAGAATCACACCAGTCTCCAAGAAATTACTGCTGCTACAAAAGCTTATTTCATTTTTGGTAGTTCTACATATTATTCAATGAGGTGTTAATATTTCTCAAACAAGCTTTACTGTTTCTTACACCCATTGGTGACTATTCCTTATATTTTCAATCTATGAAAGATCTCCAGCATTATTTACCCAACCTTTAACAGAAACATTAACAGAGACATTCGAAGAATAAAGTTATCATTGGTTTAGCTTTTCATTAAAGCAATAAACTTCAGTATCCATTTGTTAATGGGTGCAAGCTAGTTTAATTATGACGGTGAAGTTATATGACGATATAAATATATGTATACATATCTACATACATACAAATATACAGGCATATATGTACAAACACACTCGTACTCACAAATACACACAGACATACATATATATACCATCATATACAAGATGTGAACATACCTTTAACTATATATATGTGTGTGTGTGTGTATTCCTTGGTCGTATGTATCCATGTTTGTGTCAAAGTAAGCCTGATTCCTTATGAGAGTATCAATTCTTTGACATATTTAATGACAGTCATGTAGTCAATGTGTGTGTATGTGTGTGTGTGTGTTTGTGTGTGTGTGTGTGTGTGTGTTTGTGTTTGTGTGTGTGCTTGCAAGAATTATAGTTATGGGTATGTTTTTATGTAGATATTCTGATGTAGAAATCTCATGTGTTTTATATATTCAAAATCTTAGAAGGATAAGAAAATCTTCAAACCTCCTTAAAATCTCTGTTAAGTCACTGACTTCTACTTTGAAGGAGAGAAGATAACGTTGGATATTGTTGTTCTAGATATAAAAATATAAACCCATGATAATTGTCTTCAATGACAGTGATTGACCGTTTTGTTATATTTCCGTTGAAATACGCTGACTTTGTTTCAGTAAAATACGAAAATAATGAAATGGTTATCAAGATAATTTTGGCATAATTAAGATGGTACTCAAAACATAGATTAGCAGGAAATGTTGATGGAAGGATTTAAATGAGATAATTTACGACAGGATTTGTTTCATAGAATGATAGGCAATTTTAAATGTGTTGACATCAAAAATATGCCTAGAGCTGCCCAATCAAGACTGACGTGGGACTGGACAACAACAACAGTAGCAGCAACAGCAAGAACTACCACAGAAGCAACGACAACAAGCAACTCACAGACATAACATCAGTAAGCTTTAACCATTAAAATTGGCGAAAATTCTTATCTATTTTACTATAGTGATGATTCCAGTGTGTCATTTATCAAATACAGCTGACATTAATTAATAATTCATTTCCATCAATTATTTTGATAGAAACTTTTAAGTGTATTTACTAATAATTTATAACAATAGGTTTGTAGGGAAGAATTGAAATCTGACTTGAAAAACTGTTTTTGAAACTTTGATTTATTATTATTTAGCATCCTCGTGTCATTGTTGATTGCACAGAAACTACAATTAAACATATTCAGACAGCCATGACAATCCTGTCGTTCTTAGACATTGTAAACTACCTTGTCCAATGTTTTGTACCAGTTCTAAGATTGTGAGGTGTGTTGTACTTGCTATTTCTAGCTCGTCAACAACACATATATCAATGGAGCATATGTCTTGCTATACATTGGCCACATGTGAAAACTGATTTCATTCTAAAAAGTAAATATGAATAATCTTTCTCCTGCTCTACCCTGAATGAATTACTTAGGTAAAGCAACATTACGTTTTGATGTGTATGTCACCCATTGTTTTGTTCTGTGTCCCTTACCGTAATCTGGCTGAAATCTTGTTGCTCGTTTTTCCTATCGGCGACGTAAATGCAGGTGTGGTTTAGGCAACGCATGTCTGGGTGCAACTATGGCCAAATGCACATCTGGGCGTGTGGTAAGTAGTTTCTTTCACACCTGCATGTCTTCAGGTTCAATCCTACTGCTTGGCAACTTGAGCTACTTTCTTCAACTATAGCACGGAGCTGACCAAAGCCTTGTGCGTGTACTTGTAGATGGAAACCGAAAGAGGCCATCATATCTATCTATCTATATACATATATACATTATATATATGCATATATATACATATATATATATATATACATGCATATATACATGTGTATATATACATACATATATGTATATATATACATATACATATATATATATATGTCTATAAATTAACCTTAATAGCTGATTGCGGTTATATAATTGACCCAGAGGTGTAAAAGCAAAAACTGACCTTAGTAGAATTTGAACCCTTAATGAAAAGAACCGGAACAATATAACAACAGTGACATGAGCCCAACAAAAATAAGCAATAAAGCCGAAAAGATCATGACAGAATGTAAATAACTGTCCGTGCTATACAGAAACAGCTTAATAAAAATGTAAAAAAACTGTGCAACAAATTTTGTTTATGTAAATAAAAATAATAAATAATCTTAATCTCAAAAGACAGAATGATCTGATCTGTTCAGTAGCTGCGTTTGTATCGATGGAAGCCAGGTTTGAACTTAACAGAGTCAGAGCCTCCTGAGACAAATCTAACGCAAATATTGGGAAAATGTATACTTCAAAACATTTTGGGGAAAAGGAATCACTGATCTCTATATAACGACATGGAGAAAGAGGGTTTTCAAGATTAAAAAGAAACAAGAAATGAAATAGCATAACAAATGTAACATCAATGAAATAGAAGAGAATCTAAAAGCTAAAGAAAAGTTTAAACAAATCATATAAGCCAAACCAGGCAAGATAAAAGGATTTGAAAAACATGTGCACTTCTTCCTGACAAAAAATAATAAATACAAGTCATTTGAATCAAATACCAAAAGAATTTACTGTGACATAAACAAAAAAAAGATGAGGAGGTCATACCAACATCAATGGAAATTCAAGCAAACTGGGATGGAAGGAGAAATGGCAACATCCAGTACAATAAGAGGAATAAATATAGGTCAGAAAGGAGGAGGAAACTATATAACAGCACCGCCAATGTGGGTCATCGTAGCTCAGAAGCCATTATGTATGCTTCGTGATTATCTCTGGTTGAAGTCTCCAGATTAGTGAGTATAGGGGTGCAGTATA
The DNA here is from genome assembly GCF_046866305.1 of Octopus bimaculoides. Classification (NCBI taxonomy): domain Eukaryota; kingdom Metazoa; phylum Mollusca; class Cephalopoda; order Octopoda; family Octopodidae; genus Octopus; species Octopus bimaculoides. The sequence continues at coordinate 40,574,284 of NC_142932.1, read as the reverse complement.
TAGTGATCTGATAATGATCAAACTCGAATCTATCAATATCTGAAGTTGTGTCTAAGATGTGAACTAAAATAATAGCCGCAAAAGAAAATTATCAGAGACTGTCATATCTATAAACCTTTAACCTGATTGCTAGCTACATATAAATCACTTATGTCCACGTTCTACAGCATGCCTCCCTTACAACAGGTTAATCATTCAACTACGAGGAAATAATATATACTAGAACAGTCAAAGACTACTGGGAAATGATATATGGTCAAGAACAGCCATGTGGGATTAGAATCTGATAAAACACTACATAGAAAAATAGAAAAAACATTATCATAGAAAATTTAATCCAATATTGATTTTAATTTTGGCACAAGGTGAGCAGTTTTGGGGAAGAAGCTAAGCTGATTACATCGATTTCGAAAGAATGGAAGACAAGGTGGACCACGGTGGAATTTGAACTCAGAACGTAAAGACCGACAAAATGCGACAGACCATTTACCCCCGTGGGCTAACGATTCTTGCAGCTCGCCGCATTAAGAGTTCATCTAAAACTAAAAAATGATCACAATAATTTTAGAAGTGCAATGATAGAGATACATGTATTAGCCATTCCAGTTATAAAGTACACTTCCACCTTATAGAATCGGAAGTTGAATGAATTGAAGAGCAAAAACAGAAAAAGCAATCTACAAAAGTACCAGGATTATTCTGAAGCCACATCTAAAAGTTTCACATAAATAGAATATACCGGGCCTACGTTGAAGAAAGACAGGTTTTATACAAATGGAAGACTACTACAAAGTAACAATAGTAGGTCTGGAAAAAATAGGCAAAGGGAAAGAAAACGATTAGTATAATAAATAGACAAAGAATTAAAAAGAAAAACTCTTCTCTATATAAAAGGAAAAGGTGAAGTAACAAGAAATAACTATTTTGAAGAAAAAAGATTTAGATAAAGAGACATCGACAAGAATTGAATAAAGAAAATATTCAAAACGTGATTTCATTATATGTTTAAAATTTAAAAGAAAGCGATTCAATGACAGTTACTTCAAGGTCAGTATTACGAGACCCAACAAATAGGAATCCAACATTGGCTTAAAAGCTTGGAACTAGAAGTAGAAACAGGAGGTATGATTTTCGATGTACAGTTTCAATACCTGCCAACAAACAAATTTTAAAATAAGGAAAAAGAAATTTAACATTAAGTGCAATCTTTGCCGGCCTCACTATGAGATGATAGACATTATTATTTCTAGCTGTCTAGTCCTTTGTAAGTCGGTATATTCATAGACAATATAAAGTTGGAAGCTGTGAGCATTTAAATATGAATATAAATGCCAACACCATCATTGGAAGGAAGTATCATAAACATTTATCGGAGATGTTTTATGGCAACAGAGTTTGTTACAGTCACTTCAGATCTACAATGAGCTCAATCTTCGAAGAAAAGATTTTTCCGGAAAGAGTTGTAGAAAATGCAAAAAAAAAAAAAAAAAAAATTCTTAAGGAGCTTGAAAATTAAAATGAGAAGGATGTGAGGCAAGGAAAACCGAAAAATCTGTACCAGTAAAAATTGGAGGCCTGCGTATTATCAAATGAATAAAATCACACAAACCATGTTAGGGGTTACAATGTTATACAGACTCTCAAAAGTGGCACAGCCCACATCATACACGATATATTTGAGAGCTGTGAACACAATTGAAACATTGCATAATTGTAACGATATTTTAGGTGCAGTCACTGGTCATCAATTGTAACGGATGTTGATGTTGCAGATGTGCAAGATGAAAGAAGTACAATGACCGAAATTGTAAAGAAATATTAGTTCCCGATATTTTATAAACACACACACACACACACACACACACACACACACACACACACACACACACACACACACACACACACACACACATACATATATAACTAAACCACGACGGGTTGGTATAATATAATTCGTAAAGCATGCGAGGTAAAGAAAAATATCGTAGATTTTCCTTGTACTGGTGTGTTTGTGTTCTCGTCATTGTGTAGTAGTAAACCACAGATAGAGATAGAGTGATGTAGAGAAAAGAAAGTGAGTTAGTGAAAGTTAGAGAGTGAAGAGGGCTGTTGTACATATAGTGCTGATTGTTTTCTTTCTTCCTCTGGCCATTTGTCTCAGGTGGTTGTCTGCCTGTCGCCATCTCTAGTTGCCTCCGTTCACCAATTGATTTTGGGTTATGAAATTCTAGTATTTATAATTATACAAAACTAGTTAGAGTAATAGATGTACTGCAAAGACAATGGATATACTTTGGGGTCCGACTGGTATCTCAGTGCCATTCCCTACCGCATGCAAGAGGTTAGAAGGGTCAAGTGGCAAATATATAAATCGGCTTAGCAAAGCCATCTGGTAAATATACTGGTGTCACTATTGTTTCTCCGTGAGAAAAGTGCTGTTGAAATATTGTGGGAAATTTGCCGATTCAGTTTCGGATCTACTCTATGCTTCAACGAATAAAATTACACAAACCATATTAAGGCTCACAATGTTATACAAACTCTCAAAAGTGGCTTAGCCCACATCATACACGACGTATTTGAGAGCTGTGAACACAATTAAAACACTGCATTCTATGCATGTAAATCAGACCTTAAAAAATAAACAACCAATAAAATAATACGATTCACATAACACATAAACTACGGAATCATCATGAAACAATATAACACAATGCAAACTCTAAATAGTCTTATTCACAAACACATTTCCGACTGAGGGACAATATTAAGTTGGAAACAGAAGAATGTTGGTGAGAGGAAGGACATCTGGCTGTAGAAAATCTTCCTCACTGACTTCCATCGACCAATGCGACCAGGAAAAATGAAGCTTTGCAATAACTATGGTGATGACCTCTAGAGCATGAAAAGCTTCACATCAAACTGCTGAAAACAATAACAAAAATAACAACAGTAATGTCAATATTATCAGCAACAACATATAAGTTGTTGGATATAAATTCTATGAATTGTTGAACGAACATAGGAAAAAATCTTGTGAGACAGAATATCAAATGAGTTTTTAGCTATTTATCAGTGATAATTACTTTATTCTGGCTCAAACTAATCATTGATGTTGATATTATAGCAGAAAGCCACTTCTCATGAGGTTCATAATCTTGCAAGCTACATAGCAATTTCATTAATGCTGGTGGCGTGAAAAATAAGTCAGTACACACCGAAAAGTGCCTGGCGTTAGGAAGAGAATCCAGCTACAGAAACCACACCAAAGCAGACAGTGGAATATGATGCTGTCCTTGACCCTGAAATATCCTGTGAAAATATCCAACCAATGCAAGCATGGAGCGTGGATTTCAAATGTTGATGAGGACAAAAATGCTATAAACATACGTACATACGTATAGAGTCGTGTGTTTATATATACACACACGCACGTGCGCGCACACGCACACACAAGCACACACACATATGTTGTTGCTTAATGAGGCAACCAATGGTTTTATGTGAAGAGATCTTCACAATTGTTTATACGTGCCACATGCAGGTGTTAGTAATTGTTTCCATTATCCAAAATGGAGAGGAGTACCAATATTTCCATGTGGCACGCTTGAAGAATTATGAAGTTCTCTTCACATGAGGCAATTGGTAGCCTTAGGTCACAAATGAAAAACATTTATCTACCAGTGTGGTGTTGAGCAATTATTCTCACTTTTGGAAATTAGCGCGTGTATATACATATATACTTACACACACACATAAACACACTCACACATACACACATATATATATATAGAGAGAGAGAGAGAGAAAGACAAAGAAAGAGAGAGATATATAAATACATACATATATATGTAGAGAGATAGAGAAAGAGAGACATATAAATACATACATACATACACACACACACACACACATATATATATATATAGATAGATAGATAGATAGACATATGTAGATATGTGTGTATGTGTGTATGTACAAATATATATATATATGTATATGCGTATGCGTGCTTTTGTTTGAATATACAGTATGTTAGTAGTACTCTGTTGGTATTTTTATCAGCCATAAATATTTCAATATCTCATTAGTGATGGTCGTATAGACAAGACAGTTTATTAATTATTTGTAAGTTCATATGTTACAGCCAACAACACAACCATAATATCGACATCAATGATTAGATTGAGCCATAATATAGCAATTTTCACTGATAAATAGCTAAAAACTTTCTTCTGATATTTTGTGTTGTGAGTTTTTTTTTCTTCTTTTTAAATTCGTTCGTTTAGATAGATCAGTAAACAGGTCATAGGATGTTTCGCTGGAAATTTCTACCAATTATCGTTGTTCATGTTCTTGAAGTTGTTGTTGTCAGCAGTCTAATGTGACATTCTCCATGCTCCAAAGGTCATCACAATCATCATCGTCGTCATCACCATCAACAACTTCAACTTCTCCATCATGATAATTCTCATCATCATCTTCGTCGCCATGGTTGTTACTATCATCATCATCATCATCATCATCATCTTCATCGTCGTCGGCATAATGACCACATTTCAATGATCACAGAAGCTAGGTGCAATTAATTGAGGCATTGTCTACAGCTTCTTTCCATTCCTGTGACTAATCCTCACCTGTTTCCTAAGTAAAGTAATATTTCCCTTTAATAGGATGTATTTGCTTGGAGACAAGAGCACAGCTTTTATGACAGTGATGTGTATTTGCAACCATAACGAGATGTCACGACAAAGAGAGACTAACAACTGCACACACACAAGCGCACATACATGTACACATATATACACCCACACACACATATACGCAAAACATGCACACATAGGGTTCTACATAGTCAAAGCAAATCAACACAGGACACCAGAACACACTGCATTTTTTGTTTGCTGTATGTATGTATTGGCATATATATATATATATATATATATATATATATATATATATATAGAGAGAGAGAGAGAGAGAGAGAGAGAGAGAGAGAGAGTGTGTGTGTGTGTGTGTGAGAGAGAGAGAGAGAGAGAGTGTGTGTGTGTGTGTGTGTGAGAGAGAGAGAGAGAGAGTGTGTGTGTGTGTGTGTGAGAGAGAGAGAGAGAGTGAGAGAGAGAGAGGGAGGAGGCAAAAACAAAGGGGAAAGGAAGATAAAAAGAAGATACAAAAGGGTGACAAAGAAAATATTGACTCAATAGAATCCAAGAAGGATCAAGAAGAATCCAAATAGGATGCCGTGGGGGAGAGACGAGACAAAGCAAATAGCATCAGTCTAAGAAGAAGAAAGCAAAGGTCCACCAGGAGAAAGCAAACAAGGCAAAGATGAAGATATGTTTAGAGGAGAACAGCAATACAAAGTAAAGATCCATCAGGTGAAACGAATGAAGACAAAGGCAGCAGCAAAGGTGGGTACAGAAGCGAAAGTAAAACGATGTAAAAGTTGCAGAGGCAAAGCTTATTCCAAATCTCATATTAGCAGTACTCGTTCCACTCACCTGAAGACCAGGGAGAAAGGCCGCTAATGAGACATTTATATATGTAAGTGTGTATTTATACTCATACATATAAACACATACACATACAAAAACACATATATACGTAGCAGTTTGTTTAATAATTTTGCTTCCCAGCTACCTTGTGTCAGGTTCAGTACCACTGTGAAGGACTTGCACCCATACATTCTATTATTGCTTCATGTTAACGAAAGGCTTGTGTGGATTTCGCAATCGGAAACTGAAAAATGCCCGTCGTGTATGCATATATGGGTGTGTACATATGTGTATGTATGAGTGTGGTTGTGTTGTCTTCTTGTCTTGTCATAATGCGATAGTTGTAAACTAGCGACAACATATTAATGGTGAAATTCGTTTCCGATTTACTGTAAAAACAAGCCTGGCCACGGTGATATGTTATCTTCCTTAGCAGCAAGCGAATGTTGTTCACAGGAAGAGTATCCAGCCGTAGGAAATCTGTCTTATGAAATATTGTATGATTCATACATGCATGAAAAGTCATGTGCCAAATTCTTCTGATGAAGATGAAGATGATGATGATAACTATATATATGTATGTATGTATGTATATATATATATATATATATATATATATATATATATATATATATATATATATATATATATATATATATATATATATATATATATATATATATATATATATATATACATATATATATATATATGCGTGCATACATCTGGATATATATATATATATATATATATATATATATATATATATATATATACAGGTCCACATGGTGTATGTAAACATGTATATCCGTTTGCATGCGTGTGTGTGGATGTACAATTGCAAATGATATTTATGCCAGCTTAACATACAACCAATCGCACCAACGTATTGGTGTGTTTCTTCTTAGCATAAAGATGACAATGCGCTAAAGTTCAGCTGCAGTGAAGACATTCTCCACAACTAAACATTATAGTTTAAACACCTGTCGAGAAGGTTATTTCGAAATGTCATTAAGCATGGGAGAAAAGTTTAAATATGAATTCTTCAGACTTAGTACTGTCACATGACGTACGCACATAGGTAATGTGTGATGCATGCATGTGCGCATGTAAGATGCATGTATATGCGTGTTATTCATCCTTTTACATGCTTCAGTTCATTGGATTGTGGCCATTCTGGAGCAACGCCTTCAAAAGTTTGGCTGGGGAAATTTTCTTTTAAGTCTGGTGCTTATTCTGTCAGGTGCTTATTGTCAAACTGATAAGTTATGAGGATGTAAACAAACCAGCAGCTACTGTCAAACTGTGACACGAACACAAACACAGAGACACATACGCATATATACATACGTATATAAACACACATATATAATATAATATGAGGGGTTCAGCTAACTAGTGATCTAAACGAGTAGGTACGCTAAGTGCTATGATTTGTCATCCGTTAGGTTCCCATTTCACTGCTGAGGCTGGGGCTAGGAATCTGTTTAAGGCTTCCGTGTTAGAAGGTATAGATTATATTAGAGGAAAAAGAACAACAAAAACCAAGTTAAGACAGGTATCTCAGTAATTTAGAACATTTAATCAGGGTAAGGTGAATTTAAAATCTTACAGCTGTTTCTGGGATATCCCAAGTGATAGGCTAGCATATCCGTACACTGGGTACTCCGTCATCAGAAACAAGGTGTGTTTGTAAGTTTTAGACAGGGAAATTCACAGCCTATAAGAAATAAGGTAGTATATAGAAGAATAAAGATTAAAGTAGTAGATAAAAGAATAGGAACAGGAGAATAAAATCCACAGCTCATCATCTTCCAGAAGGTATGGAGGTTGGTCTGTAATTCCGTGAAGGTATAGGCCCTTAGGTAAAATCCCAGTTAACCCCAGGCAGTGCAAATAAGAAAATACAATATAGGTATCCTGAGCCATAATAGATTCTGGATTCCCATACCATGGCCAACGTTCCATGTGTGGACTCTGCCTGAAAAAGACTCTCCAAATATTAATTCATAATTCACCACTATTACTCAATAAAGAGCACGAAGCATTTTTTACATGTAAACAATTTCTATCGTACCTTTAGATTCTTCCATAGGTCCAAATGTAAGCAAAATAAACACATATAACACTTCCCTTTATGCATCCACGGTCTTTATAATGTATGTCCTTTTTCCGTTTTCTTTTCTATAAACATAAAGCTATGTCACCACTTGACCATGCTGCATCCAATACAATAACTATGGCTTTGAAATAGAAGCACTGGTAACTTATAAAAGTTTTAAAACAAGTCTTGTATCATAAACCCGTGGTGGTCATGGGTGAGTTTCCCCCAAGGATTTCAGCACGTATAGTTAGCTATCCAAGACTGCAACACTCTACAATTTCTTCTCCACCCATGTATTTTTCTTGCTTGCACTTATTAATTTTCAGAATAAAACTGGTTAAAACTGGACATGAAAGACATCACACTCACAGAAAAATTCTTCGAAGATCATGGCATTGAAACCGTTTCTCTTGTACAGTGTCGTATTGACAATTAACATCTTTCCCATCGAATGCTTTTTGATGTCTTGAGCAAGATTTGGGGCTGATGATATCCAAAAATGACACTGTGTTGCTGATGTAAACAAATCTGACATCATCGGTATCAAGTAACACAAAATGAAGTGTCTTGTTGAAGGACACAATAACCCACCTAGCCTGAGAATTGAAAATACAATCTCAATGAATCCAGGTGGTTAACCACGAGTAGATGCAACTTCATGACTTACGTAAATATAAAAAGAAAAAATGTTGTATGTCTTAGTGAACTACTATTATATTCTTTATTTGGCAAACACAGAAGATACAATATTTGAGTGATACATATAAAGGAGGAATCAGAAAATAAAATGACTAACAAAGTGTGTTGCCGATGGTATAGATTAAATAATAAGTTGTTTCCATAAAATATTGCAGCCTAGCTATTGCACGCTAAGTGTAAATAGTTTTCTAATAAAAGAACTCTGAAAATAAATAAATAAAATAAGTATATGATATATAAAATAGAAAAGATTATTGTCAGAGATTTTAGATTGAGATGAATTAAATGGTGATAATTGGGTGTACGTCGAGTAAGAACTATTGAGGGTAAACAATCAGCTAAATTGATTAAGAAAGATCTTATGGCGATGGTTATGATGATGACGATGGCGATTGTGATGTTGATGGTGATGGTGATGAAGACGATGCTAGAGATACTGATGATAATGGTGACAATGATTCTTCTAAATGGCAATAAGTGCATCGGAAAATCTTGAAAATATCTGATTCTTCATATTTAGACACACACACACACACACACACACAAACACACACACACACAAACACATACACGCACACACACATACACACGCACACGCACACACACACACACGCACACACAGGCGCAAATGCTTACACATACATACTAACTCACATATATGGAAATTAAACTTTAGGCGAAGAATGAAATTTTTGTGAATGTCCAAATTATAATCACACTCGATGAATATTACACGTGACATGGCACCACTATATACCTATATATATATATATATATATATATATATATATATATATATATATATATATATATATATATATATATATATATATATATATATATATATATATGGAGGGGAGATGGGTGGGAAATGTTTTGGTGGCGGCTACTATAAGTTTTTTCATTAAAAGAATATATATAGTGTGTGGTCAGCGTGTTTATAATATGAAGTGGTTGAGGTATATGATGGCGTAATTACTTGTAAGTTTACGGAATGGGGGACGTTTAAATAAAAAGACAGAAAATGTTTTTAAATGGTAAGGTAAAATACGGAGAAGAGTGTGTAATTGACAGTATAAAAGAGATTTTCTGTTGATATAGTATATGATGGTAGTGAGAGTGGATAAGAAGAAGAATTTATGAAGGTTAGGAGGAAAAGAGAAGGGTGGGGTTGTAATTATTTATATTTTGAGAATAGATTTAGTGAATGATGTTTGCAGATGAATATTATACTGCTACGTTCATTATCACAATCTGTGGATCGCAGAATAGCGACGGCCTAGGCTATGCAGAGATCACTCTTGTTAGGCTTGCGTGGGTGACTGTGGACCACTTGAGTGTGTAAGGAGTTGAATCAAGCGTTAGTTTACTGATCAGTTTAGATAACGATACACTGTTGGTTTTTGTTTGGGACTACTTGAAACAGGAATAGTGGTTACTCACTCTAGCTTTGAAGGTGGTGCCATATGAACCGATATAAATGTAGTTACAATTGGCAGTTGATACTATGCACTTATAAACCATGTTTTCTATGAGACAGCGGTTATCTAAAGGACAGGATGTTGGGTGTCTGAAGCTGCATAGGTTTGTAGGAAGTGTTCCCGATGAACTTGTGAGGGGACTGCTGTTTAGTGAGTAGTCGGTGATAGGTTCATTATTATTGCTAGTGTTAAGATTAATATTTGTTAAGGAGTTGAGGGTTGTATTGTGGGTTCTAAAATATGAATGTTATTGTGTCTGGTGGTATTCTCTTTGATGCTCTCTATTTTTACAGGAGGCATAGTTATGCGTTGCGGAAAATTTAAGGATCGCAGCAATGTGGATCCTTTCAAAATAATGCTATATTCCACTCCATATGTGTTTGGAGAAAAACGTAGAACTCTTTAGATATGCCCTCTTTCATTCATATGTAATGTATGTGTTGTTATTTAGTTGTGTTGTTCACATAGTATCATTTCAACACTACGAGTGATTAAATAGGCTTACATTAGTGTTTCCGTACCTACAGCATACTTCATGTGGTATCCTTGGTTTATAAACCGTGGTGCTTTTATGTACAAGAGATACAACTATGAATAACATTTATACAATTTCTGTTGTAGAGATTCCTTATATGCACTTGGATTTAGCACTGATGAGGAATGTTGTTTGTAACAAATTACCGTGAATATATCATAGGCAGATTTAATAAGCTAGCATAGGATGAAAGGAAATAGTTAATTTTTACTTTAATAGGCTTAATATCTAAGAAAAAGGGTATGAAAGTCATGAAACGTTGCAAGGTGTAAGCTTAACGTAAGATGGCTAAGAGTTACACAATTATTCTTAAACGATTATCGTTCACATTTCACCTCCACGTGTCTATGGTCGGCGGTGTGATGGCTGGTGCCTAGCCTTATTTAGAGACACTTCTCTAGATAGGAACCAGGCCACTTCTCTCTTCTCTATCCCATTTCTAATATGGCTTCCGAGATGTGAAGCTTTCCTAACGTTACCTGTCTAGGATCGTAGTTGTACTTTCAGCGAGGAGTGGTAACTTAAAAAAGCAGGTGTTTAAAGATGCGCATGGTTTCTTGGTCATGAGACACTTAAAGTATTGGGTAATTATTGAATTCTATCTGTTAGAAAACGTACAGTATGGATAACTCGGTCTTGTCACTCACTGAGTATTTTCTCAGTACATGCTGGTTCTGCGTTACTTCTATTTATCTGGATTTATCAGTGCTAGCGCGGATTAGTCTCACCATTGTGGTGAATATTATGAAAACACTATAATTCAACTAAAATTCCATGATGTGTAGCAGCTAATGCAGCTACTTTTAACAGAAAATATCTATGACGTCATTTGAAACCGAATTCTAACACACACATGACCTAGTCCCATGGGATCTAATCCACAACCTCAGATTCCACATCGCAACATATTTGGTTTGTTTATTATCACACAGATACGACACGTCAGGCTCACTCATATCCTTTTCAACACTATTGAAAAAGTGTATTATACCGGTAATATCAAGATTAAACGTTCCGTAGATGGAACATTTGAATAATTTGATATTTGATATTTATTGTTCCAACTACATTAACGTTTCCAAAGCCTTCTGTCACATATTGTTTCACACATGCAGACGCACACATGTATATATGTCATTGTTCAGTTTTATTTCAAGATTTATTGCCAAAATCAGAAACAGCCGGTTTCTAACCTAGATACAAGGCTCCTTCATTGGAGTTTCAACATCAACAGCAGGTTTTTTTCCTTTGTATGTATGTGCGTATATGTGCAGATCTTTATGTTTTGTTTTATGTATGTATTCTCATGCATATAGTTGCATATCTAGACATATTCATATATATTTAAATGATAAACTTCTGGAAAGTTTTACCGATTTTTACAGTTCCAATGATGGATTGGATCTGTAAAATAGCTTTTTCTGTTCTGGTTTTGAGAAGCCTAATTTCTCAAGATGGTATTTAGGTAGTGTGTTACATATTCCAGGGCCCCAATAATTACAGGTATAAACCTGAAGTTGTGATCTGGATAGAGTAATTGCAGATTTCTGAAAAGCTCAGCATGGGTATTCCTTTTAACACTGATCTTCAGCTTTATGTTATTACATATTCCACAGCTTTTATAATTACAGGTATAAACGTGAACTTTTGATCTGGATAGAGTAACTGCAGATTTCTCAATAGTTCAGCGTAGGTATTCTCTTTATCACTGATCTTCAGCTTTATGTTACTATCCTCTATGCAGCTAATTTCCACAACTGTGCACGGTTTCTATTTGTTTGTCTGTCTGTCTGTCTGTCTGTCTGTATGCATGTATGTACGTACGTACGAATGTATGTATGTGTATGTATTAAGATGTATGTATTAAGATTTCTCTTAGGCATAACGATACTAATAATCTGGCTTTAGAACTCGATAAGCTTCACAACAAAGTGTCAGTTGAGTACAGGGCAGTAATAAGAGATGGGGAATGACAAAGAAATATGAAATTATGTCCTCAGGTTCAGGACATACATATATATATATATATATATATATATATATATATATATATATATATATATATATATATATATATATATATATATATATATATATATATATATATATATATATACATATGTACATACATACATACATACATACTTACAAACACACGCATATGTGTGTGTGTGTATACAGATATAGAGAGATAAGTAGCCCAATAGATCGAAACATAGCCATATTTACGCCGAGACACATACACAGTTCAACACACCTGCACACCTATGCACACTCATATATTCTTTCTCTTGTATCTCAGATTCTACGTTTTCGAAATAATTACACCATTCTCTCCATGCTGTAATAGGAAACTATAATGGGTCGACATCAAAAAGGGAAGCCTGTCATAAAACACTGGAAAAGACCCTGAAACCTATGCCACCATGAAAGAAAGGGGCCGTGAAAACCTACCAAAATGATCATTATTGGTATATGTGTAAGTGTGTATATGTATGTGTGAACATGAATGTATGCGTGTATGTAATTGTCTGTATATATATATATATATATATATATATATATATATATATATATATATATATATATATATATAGAGAGAGAGAGAGAGAGAGAGAGAGAGAGAGAGAGATGTGTGTGTGTGTGTGTATGCGTGTATGTGTATATACGTGTGGTTATGTGTGTGCGTTTGCATACATAACCTATAGAACATTCAATTATTAAAGAATTCTATTGATTTCTGATATGTATCAGCATCATTGCCATGAAATATCTTCAACACACCATTCCGATGATCAATTTTTCTCTTTTTCTTTCCTTAGCTCTTAATACTCCCCCCCCCCCCCACACACACACTTTCAAATATATACATACACACACGTACAAGAACGCACACACACATATTGCTCTGTTATGTTTTTCTATAAATTTTCTTTTCCTTTTGGTTTATATTTGTATATTTTATTTTATATCTGTTGTAATTTATCTTCAGATATTTTTGTCTTTTATTCTGTAGAGTCCTTCCTTTGAAACGGGGTTGGGGAAGGAGAAAGCAGAGGTTAAATTTCTTTTTATTATAGTCATGTTTTTTATCAGTGCGCGCTCGCCCGTATGTGAGAGTATGATGTATATACATGCATATATATATATATAGGTATACACACAGACACACATACACACACACACACACACACACACACACACACACACACACATACATATATATATATATACATATATGTATGTATATATGTGTACGTATATATATGTGTGTACGTATATATATATATATATATATATATATATATATATATATATATATATATATATATATATATATATATATATATATATATATATATATATATGCATTGTTTTGTTACACCTATATTTATTGGTCAATATTGTCAAATGGAAAACCTATGTTTTTTTGTTTTATTTCCTTTGGTGGGGTTTGGAGTAGGTTATATATATATATATATATATATATATTTATATATATATATATATATATATATATATATATATATATATATATGTATATATATATATATATATATATATATATATATATATATATATATATATATATATATATATATATATATATATATATATATATATATATATATATATATATACATATATATACCTACATACTTATATTCTCATGCACACACAAACGCACATATTCATATATACATATTCAGAGGCAGAAACCCATACGCATCTATATTGTTTTGTTTTTTCTTCATTTATTGGTCAATCTTGTCAAAATCAGGAGAAAGAGACTTCAAATAGATCATTCTGAATTAATACTATTAAGATTGTTCAATTAGATAAGAAATTTGGTGAGAACAGTGTTGTTGTTTTTTTATTTAATAATAAATATTGCAAACATATCACACACACACACACACACACACACTCACACACACACACACACATACATACACACAAACACACACACACACACACTCACTCACCAGGAGAAATACAAAATAAATGTAATGCCAAATGGGAAGTAAAATTGCTCAAGAATAACATAATTGATCTGATATCTGCAAGTCTATACAGGAGGACATTTGTACTTTAAGAACAGAACAATGATATTTTTTTGTTTCTTTTCAGAAATTTTTCGTATGTTTTTTTTAAAAAAATGTGTGTTGTTTTTTTATTATCTTTGAAAATAAGATTTTCATTTTGATCTTCTAATATATTTTCTTAAGTGTTGTACTGTGGGTATTAAAAGATTTGATCTTAAGCCAATAAAGCGGCCTTTGTGAAAGTATTGAACTTGCAAGAAAAAGCAGCCAGGCCCCCTTAATGTCACGACCCTAATAAGTTCACTAATGAAGGACGTATTGACAATATAATGACTGATATTTAAGAATAAAGAAAGGTACAAGTAGTGAGGTCATGGCTGGAATGATATTTTATCACCGATCTGCTGGATCATATCTAATATATTCCAAACATCTAATTCATCATCAATGTTTTGGTATCTGCCTTTCCATATTTGCCTGATTTGGAGAGAGGTTTTGAGGTAGGTTTTGTATGAGTGGATGCTCTCCCTGCCACCAAACCTCAGCCGTTATAACCACACCAATGCATCTTTGCTCATTCAACTGCAGTACACTGAGGGTGAACCAATAACACAATAAAACTTCTCTGAAGCCATTCAACATTTCAGAGCATGCATCCTCATAAGGGAAGAAGATTAGCAGAGAAAACAGTAAACGTTTCAGAGAAACACAATAATTGCCCTCATTTCAGATTTCGAGACCTTCAAATGAAGAACATGTTAGATAATGTAGTAGTTGGTAACATTTCATTTCAGTAGTTGAGGGATAACCCAATTATTGTTATTCTCCTGATTTTTTTTGTGTTTGTATGTGTGCAATTTTGCCCATTAGTTAGCCAACAATTGTTACTCTTGAGCTGTGTATGTTCAAGGCGCCCAGATGGAGGGTAAAATTAGACACAGAAGCCCAAGTCTGCGAGCGTTAATTTACGCTCCAAAATCATGCATAATGATGACAAAGTTATCTTCTTAAATTCAATAATTTTCAAATTACATTGAAATAAACAATGTAATTCAACAGAAATATAGTAAAAAAAAAAAGGGATAATTGATCTGAATTAAAACTTACCATTAAGATTTTATATTTATTTATGTTGCAAACACCAGCTTAATTATGACAAATATATATATATGTTGTGGTTAATTGCAATACATTTCAAAATTAATGAAAATTAATCAAAGTCAAAGTAGGCTAAATTCCTTCCACAGAACCACATCAAACAAATGTTAGAAGTCGATGGGGTTTAAAGTGCATTCTAGAGTCCCATTCAAATTGAGCTTCGCAATATCTGATGATGATTATATTGATAAGAAAGGTGATGTCAGTAGTGTAGGTGGTGGTGTTAGCAATGGTTGTGGCGGTGGTGGTGGAGTGTGATGCTGCTGCTGCTACTGCTTCAGTTGATATCGCTGCTGATGATGATATAATTTCCTGTCTTTATGAAATATGAAACGTGGCAGCTTCTAGATCACGAGCCGAAAAGTTTGTGTTTATAGTTGAAATGTCATTTGTGCCTAAATTCGAAATCCCACGTCGTGTGAAAGTCAGGAAACCTGCGTGAGAAGATTAGTTTAAGCCTCGAGACGAAAGCAGCAATTTATTATAAACTGCATCACCAGTATCACAGTCATCATCATTGTCGTCGTCGTCGTCATCGTCATCATCATCGTTGTCATCACCACCTTTGTTGTCATCATCATCATCATCAATTTACATATGGCACCCATGTTGGATTGGGTTAACATGGTCTAAATCAATTCTTATTTGAAGTTCATGCCCTCCAAGACAAGATCGAAAATTATGTATTGTTTTATGTTCCACTTTTGGCATGATTCCTTCAGCTGCTTATTATGTTCTTCCTTACCACTAACCAATTAATTTGTTGCTCAAATATTCTCCTACAGATTCTTATGTACTTGAAATTTATTACTGGTCTTTAAAATGTTCCTATATCATTACATTATGTAGTTGTATAATTTGCTAAAAATAGCAACCAAATAACAACCCATGGAACATATTGAATAATGTACTTTCAGGAACATTATTCTCGAAAAAATATAAAAGTTCTGGAATAGACATGGCTTTAATAGCTTTCATTATAATGTTATTCAATTAATACAGACTTTTGGTTAAGCAACGACAGCAACCAAAATAGTCTTCGACATTCAATGGTTCTTTCCTTTGCAAATTCTAAAGTTTTGCATATTTATTCGTTTGTAAATTGTCTTTGACAATTCTGTTTCTCTCTCTGATGGTTAATCTGCTGATATTTCTCAAATTGATTTCAGAGCTAATGAAAGTAACTTTTACAAAGAGCTTTTGAAACCAAACCACGCCAAAGTTTAAGTAAGGTGAGCAAAGAATTTTTAGTTTACAATGTAAATTTTTATATGTATCAACCATTTTAGCAGAAATATAAAAATCGGTTTTTCCAGAAGTAAGAGAATCTTTAGATCTGAATTTATAGTTGAAGTTGGCTTTTATTTTGGCAATCTGTGGTGAAACATCAGAGTTCATGTAAATTTTTTAAAGCTTTTTCTTCTACGTACTTGTTAACTCTTTTTAAATCTTGAACTACTAAAAATAATTTGGTCTATAACAAAAAAAAAGTAACAACTTCTTTTAAACCTGAACAAAACTTTTTTTTATTTTCAGAGAGATTTTGCCATCTCACTTCATCGATGATATTATTTTATAGCAGCTAGCAGGAGTTCTTGGACAAAAAAAGAGCTGAAAGTTCATATACAAAGTAGTTTTAGTTGCGTTGCACAGAGTCATAAGAATAGTGAGTTGCATGTTATTTAAAGAGTCAGTCTAGATTGAAGAAAGTGAACTTGTGAACTGTGTACCAATGAATGACAACACGGGTACCTCAACTGATCAACTACATTCAATATCTCTCTTGTTCTCCCTCTCACTTTCATTTTTTATCGTTGTTTTTCTTTCTCTCTTTCTCTTTATCTATTAGCTTATCTCTTCCATGGTTCTACTTCAATAGAATAATCCGGAACAGAAAGTCACGATTTATATGGGATGTAATTTTATTTTGCTTGGCTTTTAGTATCTTATTCTTTTAAAACCATTTTAATTGTTTAAGCCATCAGACTATGGCAATGCTGGGGCACCAGCTTAAGGAATTTTAGTTCAATGAGTGAAACCTAGTACTTATTTTTCTAAAGCTTGGTACTTATTCTATTGGTCTCATTTGATGAACTGCTATGTTGCAGGGGAATAAACACACCAAAATCGATCGACAAATGTTGTAGTGGGGGACAAACACAGAAACAACACACACACACACATATATACACATATATATTTACATGATTCTTTCATTTTTCCGTCTACAAACTCCACTCATCAGGCTTTGATTGGCTCGATGTTATACTAGAATACACTGGCTCAAGGAGTTCTGCTGTGGGACTGACCGTGGAATCACACGGCCATGCCTAAGCCTAAAATGTTAGTTTCTTGCAGTGTTACACATCTGATATTTTTAGAGTTTAAGAAGAATGGATCATGGAACGGAGAAAAATGTGGATGTGGTTGGCAGTATGTGTGTAAAAAAAGATGCCCAACCAAGCTGAAAGAAACACTAGTCATAAAACAAAGGAGTTATGATGTCAATGAGAAAATGATAGCTTTAAAATGTTTTGAGAGATTGAAGTAGAAGAAATGAGTCAAACATGGAGAGTAAGAAATATCTGGGAAGAAATGGTGAAAGATGATGTTAGGGCCGAATTCCTTAAAGGTGATTACAACAGATCTCAACATGTGTGGAGACGCTGAAGAGAATAAAACTCATCCATCTCATGTAAGAAAGGAGGGGCTGGTTTAAGAATGACGATGACGAATACAAGATGGCAATGAAAGAGACAAAACAACAACGACGACGATAAGATGAAGACAACGAGAATGACAACGACAATGATGGTGATGATAACTCTACCTTTTTTACTATTCAAAGAGTATCTGCTATTTATTGATGTAAATAAAGTGAAGTAAACATTTCAGAATCAAATTTCTTTCTGAAATAAGCAATGAGGTCCATGAGTGAGAGTTAGTTTGAAAATGAAATGAAGAAGGTTTATGAAAAGATACAGTTCAATATCTTATCCATGTTACCACTTAACTCGGTTAATAGTGAACTGAGGGGTAAGATTTTATGACCAGCCTTAAAGGATTAAGCAGACTAAGCTGGAAAGATAGGTTGATGGATACTGCAGTATTAGATATACTGTAAGTCTACGGACACTTATTGTGGAATTCCAAGTCAACAAAATATTTTGGACACACAATGCACCACGTGTCATTGACTCGAAACTGTCCAGACAGAAGAATGGACGGGAAGTGGGCAAGATACTGTCAAAAACGTTTCTGGACGAGGAAACTGGTGAATTTTGGCAAGTTGAACCCGGGTCACAGGGATTGCATCTGGCTTGCTGGCTTGTTGGCTGGTTGGTATTTCTTGGAGGTATTAGTTATGTAAATGAAGCCCTCTGAAAGAGCAACACACAGAAATTGAAATTATCTAAAAGAAACACACACACACACACACACACACACACACACACACACATACACACACACACACACACACACACACACACACACAGATTACAAATGCAGAAGAAAGAAAGATTTAAGTCAGTGTATTTGCAGTACTCTTGCTTTGGAAGTAACCTTTTGTTCATCGATGTACCTTCAGGGAGAAATGATTTAATGTTGTTCAGGTGGAAAGTAGTTATTTTTTTTATTTAATTTCAATTTATTTATTTTCTTTCTTTTAAGTAGACTAAATTAAATAAAATTTCACAAAAAATAAATTAATAACAACAACAACAACAACACTAATCATAGCAATAACAATAACAACAATAATAATAATAATAATAATAACAACAACAACAGCAACAATAATAATAATAATAATAATAATAGTAGTAATAATAATAATAATAATAATAATAATAATAATAATAATAATAATAATAATAATAATGATAAACACCGCTACCACTTCCAGTAATAATGATGATGGTGACGATAATTATAATAGATTTGAAACTCACGTAAATGACTATATATGGAAGTTTAGCTCATGCATTACTCTGTAAGAGCAAAAGTAAAAATATATAATAAAATGTAAAATGCTACAAGAAAACAAGAAAAAAGAAAGACTCCCAAAACATTATTCCATACTAATGTGTAACAGAATAAGATTTTGCTTCCTGGTTTTGGCTTTTATCATTATTTTTTATTCTGACTTTCCATTTCTTTGATTATTGCTGTAAGGGATTAGTAACATAAAAAAAGTTAGATAAAGACAAGAAAAAAAAAAATGCAAACACGTGTTGATTGTTCATCATATTCTTCAGTGATTTGCGAGATGGAGTTCGTT
>NC_142932.1:40544484-40549484 GCF_046866305.1 Octopus bimaculoides | reverse complement strand
GACAGGAGAACTATCAGATCCTGTAAAACTGTTCAAAGCCTGCCACCGTAGAACATGGACATTAAATGTGCTACTGACGTTTATAGACCAAGGAAGACTTTTCTTCCAGCTGAGTAACAACACACATTCTGTGTCCAATTAGTATTTGCGAGGGGAGGTCATCAAACCGACCAACCCGTGCTAGCATAGAAAATGGACGTTAAATGATGATAATAATGACGATGATGATGATGATGATGATGATGATGACAACGACGACG
This sequence comes from Octopus bimaculoides, assembly GCF_046866305.1. Taxonomy (NCBI): domain Eukaryota; kingdom Metazoa; phylum Mollusca; class Cephalopoda; order Octopoda; family Octopodidae; genus Octopus; species Octopus bimaculoides. The sequence continues at coordinate 40,549,224 of NC_142932.1, read as the reverse complement.
ACGACGACGACGACAACGACGTTGACGTTATACTTGAGATGCTGCGCAATCGTGTTTAGAGGAGGAGATAGTATATCCAGATGTGGGGTTTTAGTTTTACCATTATCGATATAGAGGAATGTATGTCTAATGGTTTTGAGTGTTTTTATAAAAAATCTAATCTAACCTTAGCTATCTTAAACCATCATTATGATGATAGGCTATTTGGGAAATTTAAAGTATTCTGTTTTATAAAAATACGCAGTGTATTCATTCTTTATGTCTCTGTCAACAGCATTTTATTCTTTAACAAACTGCTGAAGTTTTAGATCTTAATTTAAGACCGAGAACTATATTTCAAAATATATTTTGTTTTTATTATATTAAAAGATGGAATCTGAAGGATGCGTAAATGAATATTCTATCTTGCCAAAAATACATTTTTCTTAATTACTTTTTGTGCATATATTTGATATTTGAAGCGGGATTGATACTGCCATTTTAAAATTATGGACTAATTTAGTCGAAACCAGAAAACGGCCTCATTGTGGCATTTATTCCATTCATCAGAATTTTTTTATCACTACTTTTTGTTGCTTAGTGAATTCTGTGCATTTATTATGAAAAAATAAATTCCATCTGTAGTTATTGCAACATCTCTCTTTTATAGTAAACTTTTATTTAACCTTATTAATAACAATACGTGATGAAAAATTGAAATACAAATGTTGAGAGCAGTATAAAAATGATTGGAAATGTCATCTTAAACGACTCTATGGAATGTGTAAATGTTGCAAGTGTGTAAATCTGTTCTAAAAGATCATGAGAAATCTGTAAACCATGAAAGAATGCTAACATTTCTGCAAACACAAATTTAATTAAAAACATATTTACAGAAGCTAATACCCCAAAATATAGAAGTGGAAATATTTGAAATTAATATGGTGTACAAACAACAATTCACTGCTATATTTTCGTAATGGATCATCAGAATTGATCAAATAAACTCCACAGTAAAGGGAGTAGAGTTGAAAAAGGTTAAATTCCATCGAACTAAATGCATGAGTTTAATACAGAATGTTACTATTCCGATTTTGCGTATGGAGTTAGTTGCCGATTTAAAAAATGTGAAATGTTTATTATTAATTGACAAATAGGCATTACAAAACAAAAAAGGTTTGTGTATGAGGTATTTTTGTTAAAGCATCAAATATGATAAATATACTTTTAGAAATGATTTCTGTTGTATCAATACATTTTTATTAAAAATCATTGAATTGGACATTGATTATTTGGGTTCATACTTCTGTCACAGATTCACCGTTCTGGCAAAATGCAGACAAAGAGAATTTGCATATTTACCCTCTTATTGAACTTATCTAATATCAGAACTTGCAAATTGATTTAGCGTTTTGATTGTTCGTTCATCTTTCTCTCCATCAAATGATGAATAATGAACATACACATTACCAAGTATTCGTCAGCCCCGGCATTACTCACTCTCTCTCTCTCTCTCTCAGTGGCTCATGATCGTTAGGTAGTGAATTCGATTCCTGGTGGTGCACTGTGTCTTTCAGCATGACATTTTATTTCACATTGCTCCAGTCTACTTAACTGGCAAAAATTAGATGTACCAGTAATACACAGGGTCAAGTTTATCACATTCTGTGTCACACTGAATCTCCCTAAAAACTACGTTAAAAGTACGTGCATCTGCTGAGTACTAAGCGACCTGCATGTGAGTTTCATGTGCAGACAGTTTTGTTGGTTGGATCAACTGAAATACTTGTCATCGTAACCGATGGACGGCCAGTGGTTCTACGTATGTATATACATACAACACACACACACACATATATATATACATATATATATATATATATATATATATATATATATATATATATATATATATATATATATATATATATATATATATATATATATATATATATATATATGTGTTATTATTTGTATATATATATATATATATATATATATATATGTACATATATTTATACATACACGAGTCAGCATAATGTAAGATGGAGAATTTCCAAAATTTTCTTCAAATTCTTTATTAGACTATATTCTTCATATTCCAGTCAGACAATGCTTCTGCTAGATAAGTGACCTTTGTATAAACAGACCTGTGTATTTAGTTAATTTATACTAAGCCAATTGCAATACATTCACATTTAAAAATTGATAACCTGATGCAACTTTATTCGGGGTGTTGGTGATATGTTACATGAAATGCAAAGAGAACCCAGGATTTACCTATCGAATGAAGAACGGTTTCATTGTTTACTGTAAACTATTCTAAATGTAGCCTTTCTCCTATGTGGCTAGCCAGATCTGGATTGTTTCAGAGTAAAATTCTAATAAAATACTTGCCTGATTTCAAATGCCTTTTTCCATTTTCTTCTCCGATTTGTTTGTATATATGCATGCATGCACACACGCGAGAGGGCGCACACACACACACGCACGCACATTCAACTATCACGAGTGTTACGTTCCAAAACCCTGCGCGATAGGCGAAAATCTCCGAAGTAGAAGCAGAACTATATTTTTAATTATTTTTATAATTTGCATATATTTATTTTATTAAAAATGCAAAACAACACCACGGTGGAATCGATGTAAGCTTATAATAGAAACCGCGATAGGCGAACCGCGATATATATGTATATAGTCATCCTCATTTTCGTTATCACTGTTTCAATGCCCACATTTCTATGCTTGCTTCTGTCAGAATTTATTCAGGACAATTTACTGTGACTGGAAGCCCTTCTTTTTGCTAATCTTCATGTGGTTCCTATTTGAAGCCAGGTATTATTTCTTCGTGACCCAACAGGTCTTTATAGAAGATGATGCTGACAATCGTTAGTCACATGATGTCAAGACAAGGAGACATCCATATATTCATGCAGAGATGGACAGACGGATATATATACACATATATACACTTGTATACAAGCATATATATAGCACAGGGTCAATCCCGCTCTCTAGATAATATAGGCATTCTCCCAAAAGGCAAAATTAATCTATGGCGTTGGATACAAAAGAAGTTGTTGGGGTGATATCCGAGTTGACATCCTCTTAGAAAGAACGTCTACACAAAGACCAGGCGTTTCTAGTTCCCAGTCGTTCGATGGTCATTTGCTCTATCGAGGTCATTTGCCTTTTGATAGGTTTGTTTTCATTCTGCAGGGTGTCCAACAAAAACCAACCACCAGACCAAGTGGTCTTGTTAAAGTTGCTGGTTAAGTAGCTAATGATTCAACCACATGACAGGTTGTATCGGGTTACATGTTACCGGCAGCACAGAAGGTGACCTGGCATACTTAGTGGCAGAGAGCGAGAGCGAGCGAGAGAGAGGGAGAGAGAGAGAAAGAGAGAGAGAGAGAGAGAGAGAGAGAGAGAGAGAGAGAAAGTGCGTGTGTTGGTATGCGTGTGTGTGAGTGTGTAGAGAAATGTATGTTGCTTTACGTACAGTTCTGTGGGATCTGGAATGACACAAACATATACAATTACTACAGACTTTGTGTGTATGTGTATATATAAATATATACGTGCATATAAATGTATGCATATGTTTATATTTATATGCACATATACTATCTGCGCACACGCATGTATGCATACACACACATACAATAAATTGATTTGAATTTTAAATAATAATAATAATAATAATAATAATAATAATAATAATAATAATAATAATAATAATGATAATAGTGATAGTAGCAACAACAAAAATAATAAAATATCTAAAGTCTCCATATAAATATAACAAAAGTAACAATGTTGTTAAACACAATTTCTTGCTTTTTAAATCTTCAACATGCATTAGTGTTAATACATATATTTTACATTTAGCATGTCAGTACACACCAGCTTGTATCTGCCGTTGAATACTGTTGAACATGAAGCATATTGCAATTTTTTCTTTCTTTCTTTCTTTCTTTCTTTCTTTCTTTCTTTCTTTCTTTCTTTCTTTATCATAACAGAAATACTTCAGTTTAAACTATGCAGCTATCAAGTTTCGGTGAAAATTTTATATTTCTAAAGTATATATTTGAACAGAATAACAGCAATATGTAACAATTACTCCGTTAAAAGTTTTACTAATATAAATATTTCCTCTGTGTGTGTGTGTGTGTGTCTGTGTGTGTGTGTGTGTGTGTGTGTGTGTGTGTGTGTGAGTGTGTGTGTGTGTGTATGATGGTAAAGTTATTTAAAAAATCTGCTGTTTTCATACACATATTTTGCAGTGGCTAAAGTTTGCTTCTTTACCACGATGCTTCAAGTTCATTCGCTCTGCTGGCCATGTTGGGCAAGTGTCATTTACAAGAGCTCCAAGACAACCAAAGACTCAAATGTCTTCTTGATAGATAGAAATTGATATAGATATATATACACACATTATACTGTTCCATGAAGATAAGATCGAAAAAAAAATGTAATCTATCTGGTGATATATATTGTTAAAAATACATAGTGTATATTTTATAAGCTACTAACAGTTTCATGCAAAATAAATGACGACACAGACACCACACACGTCTGGTGCCTTCATGCAAACTTTAGGCTGTGCTCATGTCATGTACTAGCTAAAATGGGATGACAGAATAAGAGAAAATATAAGAAAAGGTGAGAAAGTGGATGTAAAACGTGGAAAGGTAAGAACCCCGAAAAACGAAAGGGAAAGGAAAATAGGGAAAGAAAAAGAAGGGAGATAATTAGAGT